>NW_019213420.1:65181-144470 GCF_002532875.2 Varroa jacobsoni
TGCCATGCCATTAGCGATGCAGCTTCCTACTATTATAAACAGCAATCATAGAGCTATGGCAACAACTTCAGTTGTCACGCTCATGACGACAACAACACCACCCGATCGATATCAATGTACTTTGCCCTCGCGTACTATATTTCTTCCTTTTGTACCCGATACGTTTGTGTTTCCTTTAGCCAAACCTGGTGTATATACATCACTACCAGCCTTGAGCAATGCTTGTAAGCAATAAGCCAGGGAACAAAGCGAGACCAGGTATTACGCTGGCGTCAGTACCTCCGCTGTGTTTTTATAGTGCGACTACAATACAAGTTATTATTATCATAGACGTTATTTTCAACTGAACACCCTTGTTCTGATAAGACCCGGATCAATACATATACCTAGCGATTTGCGCAATGCGCGTTCGTTTCTTGAGTATGGGTAGAGCAGAACATCTCGGTATCACTCTCGTGCATTCGCGTCTGTGAGTAATACGTCACCAACATTACTAGAATGGTATTGCTTAGGTATCGATTGTGGGAAGCCCTAGAATGGTGGTGGCGGTAAACAAACGTTCGAAAAATCGCTAACTCAGATCAAGCGGAAAAACAGGTCTTTGCGTAGTACTTCCGATGCGCTGCAGCGATAGAGGAACTAGAGCGATAGAGAGAACTAATGACACATAGTTAGCGTAGTGAGACACTAAATATGTAGGAAAATATCATGTTGACATTGGAGATCGATGTCAAGCGTCGAAGGTTAGCGAAGTAAACAAACACATTTTCCCACTACCTTTGTATCCATGTTTCCAAAACAGCATTTCCTCTAGTTATCAACTATAGGAATTTCCCAGTGTTTATCGATCTATTACAGAAATAGCATTCGGTTGAAAGTGGATTCGACTTGAAGGAAGTTTTCGACTGATCCTATATTGGATGGTAAGTCACTGGTCCTCAGATAAAAGGGAGCTGTTGCTACCGGCGAAACTAACGAATACACGAGGTAGTACCGCGTCCACAAAATCATCAAGCAGCTAAAAAAAAAAGCACCTGATAAGCGAACACGGTATGGGAAGAAACTACGCTGAATTTCCATTCAAGCTTTCCACTAATGGCAAATAAGCTGAATAATTTTCAAGGTCACATTCTACGAATCACACCAGCCCCCAATACAGACTTCTACACCTCATTTTCCCTTTGCTAACATACGTCTTTCACAAATCTACCGAGAAATACTAAACTGTACGATATATGTGAGAAGCGCAATGCACAGAATGATAAATAGTAGCAACTTGACTTATTTCTGCTCTGAAGCAATGCATTTTTTTTTTACAAAATACATATCCTATATGAGTATCAGCTTATGCTTTATGTAAGATGAGGACTGATCGGAACAAAAATGCCTAAATAAACGAATCTGTAGTTATCAAATATAGCCAACGCTGCTATAAGAGTTTCGCCAGCAGAGGAAAGACTTCGGCCGCTGAGCCTTCTGATGACCTCTTTGACAAACTTCCTCAGCTGTACTTCTGTGGTTTTGAATTATGAGCTACTGGTTACAGATATTACGAAAATGCATGGATACGTCACTATATCTTATTCCATTTGTAATTTCCACTCACTTTCCAATTCCCAACTTTCCTCAGGAGCGTCGAAATACGTTTCACATCTTCATCTGTTTTAAATGTTGTAAATTTCTTCAGCACCACGATTATTATGGGTTAATACCCTGGCGTTACGTAACCGATGCAGGACAAACAACTTTTTATTCCACGAAATATGACTTCTTCTGTGAGTTGGTGCGTTCACACACGACAATGCTCATCAATTCTCTCGGTATGTCATCCCATGATATATTTATTGGTAAGCAGTACACATCAGATCAGGACCATATGCACAGAGAATGAGAATCATACGTGGGAAAAGTTTCCAGATCCGTTCGTTTTTCAAAACATTTAGACATTTTTGAAGGAATTCCCAAAATTTTAGTTCAGTCCTTTGGGGGTGAGAGCTGAATACGTAAAAATGTTAACCTGTTGGGGCTTATTGGGAACGGAGACATTTTGCCTTTTAAATTCTAGGAAAAGTAACATGGCAGAGATCAATTAAAAAGAAGAAAGAATAAAAAACAAAGGTCTGTGAGAATTGTTTTCTCGACAGAGACAAGGAAGACGTGTGCGCGCAAAGAAAAGTCGATTCCTTCAATTCTATGTAATTTTCAGATATATATATAATATTTTGTAGCATAATACGACTTTTTTGACTTTAAACTGAAATTATTTGAAAACATCCTGTCGCCACTGTAGATCCATGGGTATCCGCGTAAAGCTAAAATTCCCCTTGTCCAAAGATTAAGACTCAAATTCCAATTTAGCTAGTAAAGCACGGAGACATGCTATGGCTTACCATAGTTCGACACAGGCAGTTACTTTGGCGGAACTAGAGAAGCTGTCAGCTAGACTATCTTCCGATATTACAACAAATAAATTCTCGCAATAACCACCCTTAACTATAACATACGCTTGGCCCGATCCTCTGCAGTGCATATCAGCCCTAAAAGATCTAGCTTATACCCTTTATATAGGTGATACAATTTTTACGTTATAATAAATGATACAAGAGATCAGGTATTTTTAGCCGATAAAGACTACCTTAGTGGAAGCGACTCGCGCTAACAGAAATGACAGAAAATTCAAACACAAACAAGATTTTGTAGAAAAAATTTTCAGTTTATCCTTAGAAACACAATCTGTAATCACAATCATTTAGACTAAAGTGATTGCAATAGCCAAGCAACGGGACTGCTCTGGTAGATCGAATGATCTTGAATCTCGTACTAAACGTAGTGCTCGATTTATATGAAACCTATTCGGCAGATCCGAAATTCGGAACCAACCGCTATCTTTGGAAGCATACATCAAAAAAGTGGCACGTTATCAGTTTATCATAACGGCACCGTCCTACTGCATCTTGTCCTACCCATAAGCATTTTGAATAGCATACAGGGCAGAGTGTCAATTCACTTAGATACTGTTGGGTCTCTGGCCACAGTTGAACACAAGTATCAACGGTTATGAGTAAGTTTAATGCGCATTATGGTTATAGAATACAGACAAAAGCCCTCAATTTCGGTAGAAAATGACTAGAAATGAGGTCTGCTGTACATAATGTGGATCCGTACATTAGGACTTCCATCCCTAGAAGGTTCCTCTTTTTCACTCGTTCTTTGTTCGTAATGCTGAAACAACAAACATGACGTACTTCAAATTTTATTCTTTTGGCCTACTGCTAGTAATTATTTGTATTTAATTGACTCGAGAGTGTTCTGACCTTTTTTAATGAGGCCATACTTTTCGCACAATTGCTATACTTTTGAGTAATATGTGTCATGAACGTAAAATATAATAAAGGAAGCTATTCTAACAGCTCCATAAAGCAACTTACTGAATTGAAACTTACGTAAAGAAAACAAATCACAGGTAAAACCGCAAGAAATATATATATACACAATATATACATATAGTATGTATATATAATATATATATACATACTATATATTAGTAATCATATATATACATATATATATATATGATTACTAATTTTGTATAGCTAGCACATTAACCTTTCCAGTAAGAGAGCTAATTAGTACAATGGCCGTTATTAAAGAACAACCAAACTGCAAAAAGAGAATATGCTTACTGCATCCCGATCTTGTCTGCCATTGCAAACACGGCCGTATCAAATAAATCGTTTAAACAAGAATAATATTACCTCGACCAGCTTCGCTGTGCCCTAAAAGCTGGCCTTCAGTATGCAACTTGCGTAATGTTTGTGTATATAATCGCCGTTAAAGCGTTTTTAGGAGCCTCAAAACACTCCGCGGCTACCCTAAACACATAGCAAAGCTGAATTAGGTGAAATGTCCATCCAGAACTTGCTTGAAGCCCATTTAGTCTTAAGGAAGCTAGTGAATGACTGACATAAACCATCGTTTCGCGTCCTAATTAACCAGACATAATTTAATCATATACTGCCTTGCCAAACTACTGTGATTCAAATATATCCCAGCGTTAAGTCCAACCAGAGTTCGTGTCTAACGCTGCTGCCGAATCCATAAAGGGGTATAGGGGTGTGGAGTCATAATGTTATGCAGATGTCAGCCTCACTAAACGATAATAGGGTCAGCCTCTGCAGCTGAAATATCTATTCTATGCAGTTCGAATGTCAAGCCGAAAATTACGTTCTTACCATGTGATTCTGTGAGTGGTAATTGTTGGCGCCACCGAGACGTTGACGACACCGACCATATGGAAATTCCGTTGTTCTTCGACGTGCCTGGTAGTTCTTTCTCGTACTAACGATGCCGCCTCACATAGCGATGGGATTCGACTCTGTGAGATGTTGAGAGCGGCGCCGTTCACTCTCTCCCTCCTGGTGTTGCACTTACTACTGTGGTTTAAGAACGGTTATACTTCAACAAGCCCGCAGTTTTCTCCAACGAATCAATGAATTTACCGGTCAATGAGTTCTTTTTGCGAACGAGCAATAGATTAGAGATGTCTTAATTCTTGTTTACGCTGCGCTACTGTATACTTCGTTGACACTCTCTACTATTTGCTCTTTCGCACAATCAACGAGAGTATGGCGGATGAATAAGACTTCATACTTAAATTCGTTTAAATGACTCCTCCAAGGATTGTTGCTTGTCAAAGCTGCTACGGTCAGTCAGCCCCATGTTCTGCTTCAGCTAAATACTAAGCGTCAGTTCGTGGGTTCAATAATTGACGGAAAAGCAACGACCTGGACCTCATTTTGGGCGGAGTTTTGGCGCCTGTAGACCTACCTCTCGTTATTGTAGTAGTACCTGTTTCCTAATAGTATCGATTTTTTTTTCGTTTTTTGCATTTGTTGAAAGAGGTAACTTAATCCAGCAACTACAACACGTGTGTCACGACCACTGAAAATCATTCTTATTATGCCTGAAATCAGTGATTGTTTACTGCAGGCGACATTTACGTCAGCAGATGAAGTAAAGCAGCAATTATGTTAGCTGTCTTCTTTTTTTAATTGCGTTTTTTATGCCTCAAGGCTATTTGATGTAGTAGCTTGTTAACTTTTTTCATCTATTGGTGCTGTTTGATTGCTTCCTTAGCGGCAACGATCAATGGATGTAAGGTAATTAGAGGCCGTGCCAGTTTGAGGAACGCATGTTGAAGCATCTGCGAGGCCGACGGCCGATGGTTAGGGTCGACCGTTAAACAGGAGTCCAAGAAGTCCTGCAAAAGTGGACTGAGTTTGTCACGTTCCTTAATTGTTGGTCTGCCATTGGTTGCAATTAAGTAGAGCGCTCGAAGTTGGTTTTCGTTGAGATACGGTGGTTCCCCTTCGATCATCTCGATAGCCATGATTCCCAGTGACCAAATATCTACCTGGAAGTGCGAAAAGCAAGCAAGCAAGCAATTATTCCGTAGCTACAATAACAAAAATAACGTATTACCGTTGCAGTGCTGCAAGCTGTGTAACGATGTAATTAAATCAATTATTCGCAACATGTAAACTCCCTTGAGATTTGATAAAGAGACGAAAGAGCTAACACCAACTCTCTCGTTAGGTAGACAATGTTTATGGCTTATCGTTTACTATAACGCAAAAAAGCTTTGCCCCCACGACATTAATCTGTGTTTACTGAATAGCAAACAACCACACTCAACAACCGTATAGGTCGACCAGAAGGAGTTCTGACCTTCACATCTAACGGCGTTCCAAATATAACAGAGGTTGATCGTTTTTTTTCTTTGTAAACACACATGATTTCAAAATCTTTTTACCTTAGTGCAAACCAGTTAAACCTGCTCAACGGTGAAAATATATTTCACTTCAAGGCTTTGATTTATTATATATATATATATAACTAATAAGACAATTTATTCTGCGGCACCCTACTCGACAGGTTGTTTTTAGGAGAGCATCTCATTAGGTAACGTCATTATTCCTGATGACGCAATATATGGCAGTAGAAATAAGATGTTTCTCACTCTGCATTGTTACTGAACCACATCGTTCCGGCTTCTTTCTGTGTGACCCTACAATAGGTTACTGATTTCCAGTACCAAGCAAATGTATCAAGACAGCCCACCACTGAACTTCCAATACTCCATGCTTCCCCACGTTGTCAACACTATAAAGGATGTATTGTTACCTTTGGCCCATACTGTTTCCGCGTCACGATCTCCGGGCTCATCCAGTATGGTGTGCCAACCATCGTAGATCGTTTATGCGCCTCTGCGGCGCCTCCCAGTTGAGCGCAAAAGCCGAAATCCGTCAGTTTGACACCTCCATCCATACCTAACAAGACGTTATCGCTCTTGATGTCTCGGTGAATGATACGCTTCGAGTGAAGGAACTCCAACGCGAGCAGCACCTGTGTTCAACACGGGAAAGGTACAACAAATGATTACACATAATTATTCAGAAACTTGTAGGGAAAGCAGGAGATCTCCACCTCTACGAGAAATATCAACCGACCGCGGCCATCCACTCAACCCAGCTTCTTAAACCATTCACACGTTCCGTTTTACAATTGATGGTTGATGGCCACAATCGTAGAGGGAACCGATGACGCTACTGCGCGGCTAATCGGCAAGTATTAGAATAATACACAATTTTTGGAGGGTAAATTTTGCTTACCTTTCAAGCTTGATTTTTTTAATTCTTAGAATATCTCGTTTACTCCATATCCTATCTAATAGAACATCTACATTAATTTACCCAAGAACACCCATTTAAGTTTCAGTAACGACAAGCCGTTTTTCTCATCCATAAGATCATCCATAAAACGCCCTTCTCACGACATTATTGTCTTACCGTTCCTTTGATTTTCTTTATCTTGCATTAACGTGAAATTACGCACTTTTACGGATGTATGCCACAGGGAAAAGCATTTCTGCTAGTTGCTAGTCGATAATAAATCGAAAACAGCAAAAAGTAATGAATCGAACACAATTAAACGACGAGCACGGAGAACTTAGCTGACACCTTGATAGAATAAAAGAAGCAATTCCTGCTTCTCAGAAGCCACCAGAGGTGCCTATATCGACCGTTTACCTCTGCTAAATAGATGCATCCGATACTTTTACTGTTTTTCATCCGAAGCTGTAAAACAACACAGGTTGGAGAGGGCAACAACGCTAACATCAGCTATATTTCCTTAAGTTTCCTTTGTGTTATTTGAAATTGGTGGCGACACGAATCCTTTACTGGGTCCCTCGTCCTCGGACTAACATGAAAATAAGTAAAATTGTAATATACGAAACTCATGATAATGAACCACTGATCGTAGCCGATAAAGGCACTTACCCAAAACTAAGCTACATAGTTATCGTCATGATGTTACGCCAAAAAGAACACACACAGGATCAGTAGAGAAGTTCGCTAGAGTAAACAATTCACTCGAGATAAAGAAATAAGGACGTCGATAATTTACCTCTCGGAGTACAGCTGCAATTTGTCCTTCGTCGAGGAGCGTTTCTGTGACGACGTCCGTCAGCTGGCCTCCGGCTAAGTACTCCATGCAAACCCACAGCTCCATCTGACCGCTTCCTGCAGAGCCGCCACTGGGTGGCACTGAACACGGTACGCCTTGCACCAAATAAGAGTCTAAATAGTTGACAATATTTGGATGCCGCAATGACTTTAGAACCTAGAGTGTTCCGAAACATCGTAATTAACGAAATCATACAAAAGTTAGCTATGTAGTAGCTATGTACTAAGTTCAAACCAAAAAAAAGATTAACATCGTCCACCAAACAAAGCAAGCATTGCCGAAGACACAGTCAAAGTTTGCAACATTCAAGCGTCGATTTGTTATGATCAATGGGAAATCTCTTCATTTTCCTGTGCGTCGTATCATGCTCTCATACCCAACTTTTTAAATCCAACCAAGGAATTAGGACGGCTTAGGAATCACCTCAATATCTCATCCGGTATCGCGCGTCACGCAGTTACAATGACTGATTTTAGAAGGAAATCGCCACCCAGGATAAGAAGTGATGTCTTTGCGTGAATATAAATCAAAGATAGAATTTGGTGGGTCCAGAAGAGAAGCCAAAGCCCAGGGTCCATACAGATCTTAACCCAAAAAAATACTACGCTTTGTGTTTGATGGGGTTGCAAAGGCTTAATTTAAACAGAGTCTGTCGGCACGTGTATTTAGCGCAGTTGCATCGAGTCAATCAAATTAGTCTGTTGGGTCATTCTGCCCTATGATAACGCGAAACCACACACGGCAAGCGTCGTCCAAGCTGCTTTCTTGGACTCCAGATGAGAGGTTCCGCTGCATCCCCTTTCGCCTTTCCATCCTTTGAACAATCACTTTTGTAGCCTTACCTTCGACACGGACAAACAACACAAAACACGGCTAGGAAATTTTGAGACGAAACCCGCTACTTTCAGACAACACAGCACACATCATTTAGTGGAAACTTCGGCGAAAGTCGTGAACAATGATGAGGTATACATAAAATGGTAACTAAATGTCACAAATAAAGCAAATGCTTTTTTCTATTCGGTAAAAAATCCTCGGAGACTTAATTAAATTATAACTTCTTTATCCGCACAGATTACCCACGTTGATCAAACTAAGAACGTTGCTTCATCTCTCATTTTATCTGACTTACGTTAATTGACTGTCAATAATCTGGCAAATCAATAACTCTGAACGGTCGCTACAAGTTCAGATTGTTACTGTGTGAGTCACACGGCTCCTTTAAAAACCAACACCCACAAAAATTAAAGGCATATTTTCCCTGCTTTTGAAACTTTAGCTCTTAAATTGTCATTATTGCGGGTAACTTTCCGGGTTCATTCTAATGACTTTCTGCGACGCTCCCAGTGTGTTTCACCTGAAATTGCTTTATGTTCGCAAAAACTAGTGGTAAATCTTGGTTTTGCGGCAACAATAATATTTATTACTTTGCGATGGCAATGGTTCACTTAAAGCGAAAAAGTTTGTAAAGGTTTGAAGCATTATCATTGGACCTGGGTAAAATTCTATATCTTTCAGCCCTATTGGCTATCCTTGGGCCTTTAAAAATGCCTTTTAATATTTTTTTTGACTATAGGAAAGAAAAATTAAATTGGAGATGCCATCTCGTTGATCTGTTCCCTGATGTCCTGGAAACGATGACATCGCAATATAATACACACCATCACATTCGACCGAGATTGGCATGACGTAATGCAAAATTGTTACACGCACGTAAAAAAGCCAACAGCGTCAGATGCCAACATAGCAAATACTCAGACTATCTTCCGTATTCTTGATGACTTTTCGATGTTCAAAATGATGAATTTTTTGTGATTGAGAAGTTCCTCAAGAAACCACAACCGAGGAAGAAAATTGCACCACGTCATTGTCTTAAATAGTGGTCTGGCTAGAGGCCATTAAAATGAGGTAATGAAGGTTAGCACTAAATCTACAACTAAAAATCAATACGTAATTCCTGGGAATCCTGATATTAGCTTAATGCAGAGTGTTCCAACCAAACAATGCGTTGAACTGAAATGTATTTGATACAATGTAAGTTAGATGAGCCAATAGACGTTTCTCACTGAAATTTGGAAAACCAACACACATATCGTAATAATTAGCGTTATTTTTTACATCCCATTTGTGAGATATACATTCAAGACAATCCTAAATCCCAAAGGTCCTAGGTAATTGTATACAACCCTGATAATATTCTTTCTGATAATTTTTAAAAACAGGATGAAACATAATCGTTCAGTTTAGGGAAGTCAGGTACTTGAAATTGAACAATAATAAAATGAACTAGCAATGAAAACATGAACTAGCAATTTAATAATAGTAACTGTTAATAATATAACTAAAATAAGATAAATATATAATAATATCTAACTGTTAATAATAATAATTATTATGTCAATTAACTGGTACTAAATCAATCGTAAGTTCAAAGACTAATCGTCACACCCAGATTACAGAGCAAAAAATGAATTCTGAACGTCCCTCCTTTAATTGATATCGAGTATCCAGCTGTATACAAATACATTGTACAAAATATAATTTTGGTTGGCTCATCTACAAGCTTTTGATCGTTCTAGCGGTATAAGTCTGCGTAAATATAATGATGTAAAGGGACCCTCTACGTTCCCTCAACATAATGCAATTCACAGCATAGCTTCCGGGTTAATAAGCCATACTACCCATTAAATTGCACTATAGTCTCTCTTTTATATAATCCGTATTTGTGCACCTTTTTGTCTAAAAAAACATATATATAAACAAGAAACAAAGGCGTTTAACAAAAGTGAACAAGAAAAATTCCTCTCAAAGGCTTATCCTAATAAAATAGAACCTCCTATTACCACTTACCCCTGATTCCTGCCAATTCAAATGAAAGAGGTCTTTGTCTTGACAAAACCTGCTCGAGAAAGCGAATCAAAATCGAAGAAAAGAACCAACCGCATAGAGAGCTTTGCAACGTGGTAATTAAACGTGCACCTAATACCGGTGTAATCTAAATCCTCATTAAACTTCTATGCTAATCAGTTTGTCCATCAAAACCCACCTGAATCTCATTGATGATAAGCTCGCGTTTGGGTTGCTGCGCTAAGACCATTTGTTTGATAGCGACTTCTGATCCGGTCGCCGTCTCAATGGCCGTGTACACGACCCCAGACGCACCCTGTCCAATTTTCCTCAGCTTTGTGTACTTCGAGTGTGGGTCCCCAACTGAGATGATGCCCTTGAGCAATTCAATCACCTGTTCTTCGGACATCTTCTTTTTCTGGCTCGAACGCGTTCGTACCTGCGCTGCATCATTATCGGCAGGCGGTTCCGTAGCAACTTGGTCGTGAAGAGTTGTCGTTTCAACGCAGGGCGTTACTTCTGGCGTAGTTCTCTGACCAGCATCACCTGCACCGCTATCGTTGTTATTGGTTAGGTCAATATTTTCTCCACCAGGAAGATTCCGATTTCGCTCCTCTTCTTTGGGCGATGCAACCGTCGTTGATATTGGTGACGGCGACGATAACGTGGAGACTGGCCTCGTGTACAGGGATCTCGTCCGTTCAGGCCGAGGTGGAGGAGAGGGAGCTTTTGAGCGTAATGCTACGCCTGGAGGTTGCATTCCTTGTGGGGTCCCGGCCGTCGACGCTTCCGAACTCAAGGATCGTTCCTCGGATGCCACTGATGTCCTACTGCCGCATGATACATGCCGTGAGGGACCGCTCTCGCTTGGCGTTGACACTTTGTCAGTGGCACCTGAAGCCACACTTTCTTCAGAAGTCGTCGACAATGGATAGCCGCCTCCCCCCTGCATAAGGTACTTTGGTCTCATATCGCGGGGGCCTCCAAGACCGCTTTGGCCGGACTCCGACAATTTTTGGTTGTCGTAGAAATTCAACGCATCGATGACAGCCTGCGGATTTGTTTCCTGTTCTCTTTTCGAAATATTTGATGTCTGCAACAGCTTCATCCATGCCGAAGGAAGACCTATAAACAAATCATCAGAGACAACGAATGTGACTATTAGAAAATGTATACGATTTAAGGAAAGGGATGGATTTGCCGGATTCAATGCATTTGTAGAGGAACTATCGACTGTTCTTATCACGATACGGGTGTATAAATGGAAGAACTGCACGAAATAACATTCCGAATAAAACAATAACATTTACACTTGTGCATATGAAAGGCAAACAGGTATGACAAGTTTTTGAGTTTTAGAGCAAAAACTTTGCACGAAGAAATTCATTTCTAAATCTTGTACAGGTAACATTACGAATCATATCCGCTGTTCCATTCGTCTGCATATCTTTGATTTATAATTCATTCTCCTCAATTTTTTTGTTGCATCACCTATGACGTTACGCGAACAAGTCCTGAAATGTGTAAACCTCTACATTAATGCTTGCTAGGAATGTGTCAAAACTCACCAGTAAATTCACCCGTAATCGGATCAAATCCTACGTGCATTTTGTGCGCGAAGTTTGTTGGCTTCGAAATCGTTATCTGTGCTGGTTCAGCCCCATGTTTGTGTTTGTGTTTTGACGGCTCCGGAGGCAATGGTCTCAACTCGAGAGGCAGGGACGCGGCAGGATTTCTCGCCTGCGCCGATGTAAGCCGCACAGGGGGCGGTGGGGGTTTATCTTCTGAAGTCGACATTATGTGGCGCGACGATGGCTGATATGTTTGCTATCTTCGCAGTCGTCTCAGCTAGGCAACTGAACCCACCAAGGTGCGGCCCTAGTCACCTTGATCCACCACAATCACCACAGGTTCTGCGATCGACGCAGAGTCACTACACTCCACAGGTTTGTTTTACCGCAGTTTTGTTTTGCTAACAAACAAGAAAATGACGATGTCCCTTGACTTCCGCTATTGACAGCATAAAAAACTGTCGTAAGTTGTATAAATCTTCACGATCAACTTCGTTGTGTGTTTTCGTTAACAATAGCGTTACGTAAGTTCATTAATCATTAATGAATGATTAGGTGAGTACGAAAAAAATTGGTGCGAGAGCCAGCTGATGACATCTGGCGTCTGGGCCCTTTCTATACATGTGTGATACGCAGCTCCTTATCTGCTGACGTCCACACTTGTGTGGATGTGCCAATAGTCCTGAATGTTTTATCATGAACCGTTTTAATAGACGACGACAGGAACTCGATCTATCGTTGGGGCATCGACAAAAACGGATTAAGAAAGAAAGAGTAACAGTAATCAAAAACAAACGAAGAAGGCCATGTTAGTCACTAACTATAGAACTTTGTTTGTAGGAGTTGTTATTTATAAGTAATGCACGGGTTGATTCTATTGTAATAATATATTTTTTACACACGTACATGTACCTATGGTAAATGGGGCTTTAATGAAATATAGTGTATGCACCGATTATTGTTAGAATATAAATACCCTAAAGAGCTATACATAATAAGCGCTTCTGAAATTTTTTTGAATGAAATATAAAACCAAATGGCTGAGGTAATTAGATGCATCTTTACTTGCCTTATAATCTTGCATCAGACGCGAAGAATTTTACTAAATATCAGCTATATCTAATTTAATAATTTCTGTATACGATATTTTTTTTATTATACGTAATAGAAGTTAGCTATTTAAAATATTGTCAACTGATTTTCTTTAAAAAAAAACTTAACTATATAAATTATATAATAATTATACCACAACGCAATTTTTGGAACTCCATATTTTTTTATCACTCATACCGAACAAGACCAGCCACCAGAAAGCTCAGAAAGTATGCACGGAACAACGAGGTGATACTAGCGTACTCTTACAAGCCCTTTACGTAAATTATTGTTCCAGTTCAACCTCGACCGTTTTCAATTAGGCTGAATATAGCTTTACTTATTAGTTTACAAGAAACACTTAGTTATCAATGGTTCGTAGGTGACCTATACGTCTCATCGGGGCTCATCACTCACGTCATACAAATAGGATCGTGGAGGAGACCGTTGAGCGGAATAGTAAAGCAGACAACAAGTAAAAGCTCGGTCTTTTTAGATAATGTTTTCAGGTTGCAACTTCTAGCAGTTACAGACCCAAAATGGAAGTTCTGACTGGGCTGCTGACGATTTTTTTGTGTTAAGTTTTAATACAGTGGAGTCTCGCATAGCTTTGATAATGCTACTACCGGATGCGAAACTCGAGACATTTGTCTTTGGCTGACTTTTCAATTGCAAGAAATACAAAAAAAACAAAAATCCGGTATAGAAATGTCAGTGACCAACAGCTTAACTTTTTCGAATTGTCATTTTAAAAAGCTAATTAACAATTGCTTAACTTCGGATGTTAAGATAACTACGTATTGTACGTTCACTAACTAGAAACAAATAACTTTTTACGTAATTTCCAATAGCGAATACTGGTAGAACAGTGCCCAATAATATCAATTTCATTGGCACTGTTTTCTAACAAATACACAGTTAATCCTTTATTGGGTTAACCTATCAGCTCTGATTGATTTGTAATTTCTGCAGTGCATCTCTGCAAGAATAATTATGAGTGCTTTGAGAAAGCATTTTTGGCCTAATTTTGCTGCTCCGTAGTAGCATTAGGCTTCCGATTTATTAAGCTTTTAACAACGTGAATTTAGCCTAAGAGGCTTACCAAGCTGAAAGCGCTCAGCTGTCCGTTATGGGTTGTGACGGCTGAATGGCATTGAAAGTTATCGTTCGGCCCAAATTCTGAACCACTGACTGGATGCCATCCGATATTCAACGACTAAGCAAATAGATACAAATAGTAATTCGTTCACAAAGCTTGAAGATATCCAAGCTCGCTACCTAGCGTCACAGCTGATCCGTATAATATAGTTTCAGTTGTATCATGTTACTACTATAACAAATAATAATAATTATAATAACAATAGTTATCTAACAAAAGTTGGTATATGGGTCACTCGTGATGACAGAAAATTTGCTATATTCACTATGACGTGTACAAAGGCGTTCACTCCGCACTAAAAGCTGTTTTATCTGACGACGAAGTAATACTATTGTTACGTGGCGATATTGAAAAATGCGTGTGGAATTGCCACTTTCCGGTTGCAGTCTCAACCCAGGTCATCATCAGTATGCTGAACACCTATTCATTTTTTACGTGGGGGGTTAATAGTTTGCCATTCTATGTATAACGCAATTATTTAGGTATATACTACTCAATATAAGCTACTCAATGTTTATTGTTATTCGCGCAATTAGCCCACTTTGCACCTCCCTGTGTTAACTTAAAGCTTGGTTTTGAACATACTGCACCCGTACGGGGACTGATTATTCTCAACACTAATCAAAAACTACATTAACTACTAACTTTTGTCATTTATATTAACGCGTCATCGTTCAGCATTAGTAATCACTTATAGTAGATGAACTAACCTGGAGTTTTTCTGGACTGTTTTCAAAGAGAAGTTAGTTCTCTCTTGTGTAAAGCTCGTTTTTTCTAATTTATGCATCCTAACAGAGGCCAGTCTACGGCAGCATATCATACCCTAAATGCTGGTATTGGCTGATTGCTACAAACTTGACAACTTACGAAAACGTGTCGAAATCGAGTCATTCGCGAGAACCACCAGAAGGATATATATATATCTTAAATCATTTGCCCACTTTGCCATTGAGTAATTTGTAATACATACAAACTAACATCTTGTAAGTTTGAATACAGGTTTTCGTGTCATCTTCGGTATCGTATAGTTGGTAATGTCAAATATGATGAACCCAAAACTCTACAGTGTATATAACAATACAATTTAAAGACTACCTTTCCTGTTCTCTTTGTTTGTATATACAAACGTTGTTTGTTCCGACCGATAGGTTTAGATAATATATAGGATAACCTTCATGGTTTCTGCTATAGCAGCATGAGTTAAAATGGTCTTAGGTCTTTTCTTATATAAAGCCCTTAACTTTTCTAAGTTTCCTCTCGCTTTAAAGTAGTAATCTTGTAAATTTTCTACAACACGTTGCAAGACTGTAAGTTAGAAGTCACATATAACCAAAAATTAGACAGGAACTATTTTAGGCCTTCTGCATAAATAGCTCTATCCTTTTTTACGTTTGCTTTCCTTGTAGTCGACTCCTACAGGGCTCGTCTAGCAAATTTCCTTGAAATATTCTATTAGACTGCCGGGAATATCAAGTGCATTCGGAAAATATCTGTGACTTAAAGTTGACCAAATTGAATTGATGCGCGGAAACGCGTATATCTATAGTTTTACATCATAGTAGTATAGTTCAGAATTGTTTGTCGCAAACAACTGTTCGTGCCATTATCCTCCGTCATGTCCCCGTATTGAAATAACTAAATTCCCCTCGAACAGAGCATTCAGATTGTCCACCATGGGTGGCATTAATTAGACACAGCAAGCTCTATGCAAATAGCATCAGAGAACACTACGCTTAACAATAAGTATGCATAGAAGGGCTTCCCACCTCGAATATCGCATATCTAACAATATAAAAATCTTTAAACAAATATCAGCAATCGTAAGGATAGCTGCAGGACACTAGTAAAGGAGGCAATGTTATCGCGTGAGGCGAATTCGTTAGACAAATAACATTACAAACGCCGATTACACAGTATGCGCTCACGTTGCCGAAAGGCCGACCAGAAACTGCTTTTAAGGTTACAGAAGATCAAAAAAAAAACAGACTGAACAACCATCTTTCAAAGGTTCAATATTTAATTTAGTTTATTTTTCCTAGGGACGTTAGACAAATATGATTTTATATAGGCAAGCTATTACTCATGCATGTTTCTAGTAATGTCATCAGCGAAGCTCAAGCGATGACTTATGGAAAATATTACTATTAATTAGAGAGGTCTGTGTTATATTGTTTTAAAGCCATTCACTGAACAGATCTACGAAATAATTACTAAAACTACCTAACCATGCTCCGGGTGACCTTCATTTTACATGAGTAGTTGTTGATAAAAACAACAAGGCCTTAGAAAGGCGACGAGGAATAAGTGATTATTAACCTTGCAGAAGATTTTTGTTTGAAAACATTCTTATCGCTTAATGCCTGAAAACTACAATATCCCCACTAGCCTCGATGTATATAAAAATGTCTCCTTTCTTTCATGTTCAGCTCCGCGTGAGACCCGCCTGGTTTCAATATCTTTTATAGTTATGTAAGGACCAGCCAAACAAAGACTCCTTAGATTTCAAAAGCTGAGAAATACTGCCGGACTGAAAAGGGTAGCTGTACTTAATATAACAAGATTTTATCAGTAATAGCACTCAGAAAGATCGCACTGTTATTCGCATATAACCATAATTATCCAATACACGGTCCACCACTATATAGCTAACATGAAAAAAGTCCGCACGTTGGAAACATACTACAGCACAGGTGTGACCGATCCTTCTGTTTCAAACAGAGGGATTTTGTTTCAGACGAAACGGCTAGAGTAAAAAAATTGTAATTTCTTTCAAATCACAAAGTTCCTTTCAGTTTCCAAATCTTTCGTTATCATCTCTCTCGATGCGGAGGCCCACCCATGACACCCGCCTCACTGCGCATCTCACGCTGCGGATACATACCCGCCGGTAACAAATAACTGCTGCTGCCGCTACTTTAGCTCCTATTCCGTTTCAATTTAGTACAGTAAGGAGTATTCCCTGTAACGATTTTCAGGAACGAACAGGTACATGAACGATCCGGTACCTATAGCGGCGTTTATTGGCGACGGCGCCGTTGTTTCTGCTCGCCAAACACTATCGACCAATTTCGGCTAACAACAAACAGCACGGACTTCACTCGCTCTGTAATTTAATTTTGCTGGACAGGTTTTTTTAGCTTGATCACATTTGGGTTGGATGATCTAGTACACGAAAAAGCAGACGCCACATTGAAGGAGGCGGCGGCAAGCGACCACTGTCCGACATATTTTCCATGGGAGTGGGGCTAAGCCTTTGTAGATTCTGGCATAGATAAGCATGCGAAACGTGACAACATACTCACCCAAATATATAAACTATACCAGTGTCGAAAAGCAATTGATCCAACCACTGGAGGTATGACAAATAGCGGTACTGCCAGTATTACTAGTCGATGTTTGACCTCGATCTCAGCGCGGTACTATCGGAATGATTGTTTTTTTCCGAGTTAATTCTAGTTGTGCAAAATCCTAATCGCCCTCTGACTACGTTTTTTGTTGCTGAAAGTTTTTCTGTTAGGTTAATGGCAAACATTTAACGGGTATAAAGTTCGGCGACAGTTACCGATGTAAAAAACAAACATACCCAAACTAATATGAGACCGTTATTTAACAAACACAAAGATTTAGAGCGCTAGATGTTATCATATCGATGCCTGATTGCGGTTAGGAAAACCTATCTTGAATAAGCGTTGATTTATAGTCGGCCATTAGTTATACAATGACAGAACGCTCTTGCACTGTTTTTTTCCAATTTTGCTTAGTTGACACACTGTGTGTCAGATGCATTGTGATGCCGCATATTTATTAGTACAAAAAATGATAATCTATTTTTAGCCAATAGTAGATTGCTTAATTTCTATGTCGGCCAAAGTCGCGTGAGACTGCGTGGATCCACTTCTCAAAATGCCAATCTAAGACTAAAGCGACAAGATATAATACCTCCATTATAGCCACCTTGACTCAGCTTGTTTTAGTTCAGGCTCTAACAGCCTTTGACACAATTATTCGTATCAGACTCGAGTATCTGCCGTTCAAATGTCACCCCCACCTTATCGCAACTCGAGAATTATATAATTTTCGAGATATCTATATCTACAATCTCCGTTATTGATGCACTCTTTTTCAGCTGTGATACCTCATGCTTTACGCTTAGGTTGCTTTTGTGCTCTGATTAGTTTATCGCAATGCTAGCATAGTTGAGCTGCTGCGCAATGCCCCCACTGCAATCGGCCGCATCCACTACGCATCATTACGGTTTATGGTAAAGACGGTTCAATACGTCTGTACAAACTCCAGTTGAATAACGAAAAAATATAGCGGTCAAAGGATATCTACTTAACAGATTGCAGCAACATGGACGGATACAGACATTACCGATAGCTCTGTAATTGCTATCATACAACCAAAACTTTTAGTACTTTGTCATCTAAGAGAAGCAAATTAAGAAAACTGTAACTTTTAATTTACATAATAGGTTAGGTCGCGTTGAAATACTTGCAGTCGCGTAACAACTTCAAACATCAGTTGAACAACAAATAGATACGTCCGCCATAGGTGAACGCTGATTTCACAGGAACTGATAGTTAACTATCGGTAAAAGCCGTGGTAGAGTCTAGAATAATTTGAACACCTCATGATGTTGACAGATGAGTTTAGCAGGCACAGGAAGTCGATCTCATAGTAACACAAAATAATCTCGATAAATTAGTAAAATCATTGCACCCAGCTAAACGGCTTCACTAACGAATTGCAGATATGGATCAATGTTTAAAGGCCAGCCCGTAATATCTGTCTGCATAGGGATTTACCGTAATCGCGTGCGTGTGCATGACATCATATATGCGTACGCAAAGTAAGTCTATGTTTTGGGAAACGGTTATTTGTCCTACCCAGTCAATTGTGATTCCCAAGTTCTTCCTTAGTTCCATTATGTTGAAATTTACAACTTTGAGTTGAGTCGCTGTTTAAGCAGTAGGAACGGTATCCAGTCATTCGAAGTTAAACTTTTTGTAACTGTAATGGTGTAGCTAGTTTACACCAAAAGCTCTACACCATCTCTACTCAAATGCGTTTAGAGAAGTCCTATATAAAAAAAAAAAGTATCTCAAATGTAGTCTAATATTCACCAACATAACCACAAAAACAAGACACTCGAAAGGCTCCTCTATCTATTTATTAGGATTATACTGCAAGTCCGTAGATACCTGTCCTATAACTAGCTGTAATGAAATACAAGAGACTTACAAAAAATGCATCTACTTTTAATAGATATTGTGTTAATTACATTAGTAAGCATCTAAACAATGGCAATCATTAAACGGCCCTTGTTTAGATCCTATAAGAAGCCGATGCTCAGATGAACCAGACATGATTAAGAATAGATTACTAATGAGACGTCATCTAATCATCGTGCGCAAGAATTTTAGGTAGGTCTTACCGGTACAGCAAATATTGTAGAAATCCTTTCACGGCTTTGTACAGGCAGCTTTTATACCTATCAGTCGACGGCCACACATTTACGACGAATACTGCGCAAAGCAAAGCAATATACAATGGTGTGGACCAGTTTTATCCCGTATGATGGAACAATCTGTACGTAAACCGATATCTGTACAGAAAATGTTGGTGTCATGTATGTATATACCCAACTTGATTATACATTATGTGGCCCGATTTCGAGTACAAACTAACAAAAATTGTTACTACGAAGAACAAAATGTCTACAAGCAGCGTGACAACAGCTGATATACGAATGATGTGAATGTTAGCGCTCTTCGTCCATCTAATAAACAGCTGAATATTCTTGCATGTCTTTGTCGGCGACGAACCCCCGCTGCGAAAACCCCCAAGTAAAGCGCATGTTGCATAAAATTTCCCAATTCAAAAGACCACAGCACCATGTTTATATCAATATTAAAATATCGAGTCTCAATTTCGCTGCGGTGCGGTTTAGCATTTCTTCAGTCGACTGGTCTTTGTGAGCATGAAATGAAAGATGTCTACGCACCGTTGCGAACTTGAACCACCTTGTACGTCCCAAAGTTTAATAGATAAATCTATCACTATCGTGCCATCATATTAAATCGACACTCGTATGCTCGATGCAAACACAGTTGTGAAATTCAATTATACGGCTATATAACCGCATGCTTCCCCGTTACAGGGGAAAGGGTTGTGGTAATGAACCATAATATTTGCTAAGGACATAATAAGGGCGCCTAATGAAGTATCATCGCGTTTTTCTGCCCACAGCGTAAAAGCTACAACCGGACAGATTAGCTTGGTCAGGTTAAACGCACGACATGTGTATATAATACAGCTGCAATAACAGTAACAGCGGTAACAGTACCACTAGCAGAAAAACAAATAAAGTGGGCGGGAGTATATAAGTTATTCAGGGTTGTATAAGCGGTATCGACGCCAGCTAAAACGCATTGCGAATACCAATCGACGAGTTTGACTGTGTTAAAGGCAGGAGGGCCGCCTATTCCCTGCGTAAGAAAAATAGTCACCAATAATAACTACAGTGGAACCGGTAATGGCATACATGTGACAACAAACTTTTTTTTTCAACAACAAGATTTGTTTTCTGCTAGCGGAGGCTTCCCTGTTTTGTACTTGAGGAGACGACTTGAAGAAAGAGTAGGCATTCTATAAAGAGCCTGAAATACAAACAGAATTGTCACACTTCGAAAAACTGTTGTACCGTTCGAGGTTAAGAGCGGATTAGGTTAGACTTGATGTCCTATCCGTATTTGGTGCAAGAAGACTTTGAATTACTTCTCGACGTCTGCGGTGTGATAACGTTGATGCACGCATATCATCGCCATTATTATATGAAACAAATTTGCATTCAACGTTACACGTGATCTTTTATTTATTTAATTTAGGAAACGATTAGGGTTCTAATAGAACGAGAAACATTAATCCTTTCGTCATGTTATCTTTCAAATAAAGTAATTGCATTGGCACGTGAGGAACGAGTTAGATAAGATACAAGATAAAACTAACTGAAATCTTTGCAAATAAAAATAGCTCAAACAAACACGTTCATAATCAGGAAATAATATCTATACCTGCCAGTGCTATATAGTCCCTGTCTGAAAAGTTCAAATAAATTTTCCACTATTCCAACCTTTATAGTCTTTCCTCGTCAAAAAAATACCACGCTATTCTACACCCAAACGATGCCAACGGCAATTACGGTTCGCAGTTGTTTCACTTACTTCCATGCATTAAGTGCATTTAAAAATGGGTCCATAAAAAAGCAGGACCGTAAGATTTACTGGTTAGCATCACAAGGCCTGTCGGACTGACTACGTCGACTCCTAGTGCGACCAAAATCGAGATATGTGCACCAAGAATGCCCTGTATATATTCTTTTTATACTCCATTATCATATGGTGTTATGCATGGACGTGCATTTGTTGCTTGAACTGATCAAGGTGAAACACGTTTCTTCAACACGACAATCAGTGGAAGAAGTAGAACGCCTACAAATAAAAACAGGAATCTCTTCCGTTCCTTTTCATCTCCTCGATGGAGCATCTATTGAGTCCGCTGACCGAGTCTGTTACAGTTGCTTCTGCTACTACTCGTCTCGTTCTTTCTGATACCATAACTATAGGCGACACGGCTACGTTACACAGAGAAGCAACGGCGGTGGCGCGAGAACAGCTGGCAAGCCAATACACGAGGCGTCTTATTTTTTCTATTTCATTTTCTGCTGGTTGCAACGACTAACCATGAATCCGCAAACTGCATATGTACGCGCGCACGAACAAGATCCTTGATCCAGATGTAACGCCGAGGCTGCTGGCAATATTCACGGGCTAAACTGGCAGTGTTGTCTGCTGCTCTTTTATATCGATGACGGTGCCGTGTGCTCCGCTCTGCTCCATTAAATGGAATACTGAGCAGAAGCATTGCCATTTAGTAAGCAATAACGACAGTAATGACGAGGATAATAATAACAACGACAACGACGATGACGATCAAGAGGGTGGCCGTAACAACAACGGGATCAAAAGAGCTCGCGAACTGCAGTTCATGAGCGTCATACTAAACAAAAATATAACAACGACAAGATAACTCTGTACCACAGAAGCAACGCGTCAACAATACAGCGCTCTATAGATCAATAGAGCAAACTGTTACTTTCGACCAAAACGCGAATTCACTTACACATGGTTCCGACCTCAGCGGCGTGGACACGGCTACAACTAATATTATTAATAAATGACGATATGAGGACAATGAGCTGAAAGCGACTCAACCAGCCGAGGAAGCGGCAGCAGCAGCAAACAACAGGCAATGACCATAGTCGAACCGCTCGCCACTTGCGACAAGATGCTGCTGATTCCATTGCACTTACCACAGCCAACTAATCAATACATATATATATACATACGCCTGATAACCGCAGAATACGTTTCGGTGCAAATATGACCGATTGTCTGCATGCAAATGATTCGAACCATTTTTTAGTGATATCAGTTATGCGTTATCTATATATAGCTGTACAGACTACATGCACAAGTTCATATGATTTACTTTATTCATAAAAACTTTTTTCTACTTCACTCAGTGCATTCAATTATATATATGTATATGGGTGTATCGCAAGGCTTGAATCAATGGTAACTGATATTTTAGGCCGGGCACTTTGCTTGTATCTGATATATTCACAGCAAGTCCCAGATAAATCTATTAATAATGTCGTTATATATAAAAGCAAAATTATGTGCTACTGAAAGCCATACTCATTCTAAGACAAAATGGGTTACATAATTTCTGTAAGGCTTGCTGAGCAGTAGACTACGCTGTACGAACGCTGCTATGCATAATTTCGTGCTGGACCTACTAGAATTAAGAGTAGTAATCAGGTCCAATTTGCATGACTAGAAGTGGATTTTTTCGAGTGAAGGCCACATTAATAATCTGAGTCAATATAGAGATGCCAGAAATACTTTGAGCACTCACTCTAGACGGTCCCGCGCTGCCTTTGCGTAATTTCACATGTGACTACCTAATCAAGCTAATGGACAACTGCGATAGAATATGACTGAATCCAACAAACGATATTTAGTTAAAAGTAAAAATGGGTGCATTTTTCAAAAAGAAATCTATTACTGCACGAGCTGAATCATTTAACTTTACCTTACAAATGAAAATTTTACACACAGGCATATGAAACTGCGTTCCAACTTCTATATTCATTATAATACTAGCTAATGACTTACAATCAAAGCTACATAACGTAATTAACAACACCATAAGTTTTTGGCCTGCAGTTTCATCAAATTGCAAACTATGTATGAAAAATGTATTGAAAAAAGTCATCCAGGATATGACCTAGGCTTAGGCATGTGTTAATCTCATGGCATTTGCACAAGTTTGCGTTCACCGGTGTTTGACCGCAATGCACTGCAAAGCCGTCAATCGCAAAATGTTGATGAAAATTATATACCGAATATGTTAGTTGGCTTTGATCTATGTATTTTTGTATTTATCTTCAACATCAGTCAGGTTGTATGAATTGTACGCATTAGACAGTAACAGTATTGCTACATTAGCAAGAAACAACCATGCATAGAGAGATTATTAATAATTAAATAAAAAAGAATCTGTAAATTCAGCTATGTAAATAACTTGGACACAGATTTCTTGTGCAACATTTACAGGATTCTGGCGACGTTGTAAAATTGTTAGCATCGAAACCGATATAAAAATGATAGTCCCGAATCAAAAATCTAGACTAGCGAGACGATGTACAAAACAAGATGTTCCAGTTGTACGCCTATTCCAAAATCTCCATCTAACAGCATAGAGAATCCACAAAAAAAAAATTTCTCTATTTTTAAAAATGTTCAAGTTTTCAAACTTTTACTAACCATAGAAGAGCATGACCTCTACCCTTAGACAGACTTTTCTCAGTTCTTTATTGAGGTTCGTCAATATTCGTGCTGGCACTTAGTCTACGTACCTTACTTTTTCAAAATTGCTAATGTCCATTTTGGGCCTTACGGCAATCGGGTAATACTAGTTTGAAAAGCCACTTCGGACACGATAGATCCAAATGACTTGCCCCTTCGTATCCCGTTAGCGGGTCACAACCTTCATCTATTAGCAGATCGATTTCGAAACAGTTCTGTCCGTCCCGGACGACCTAAACGATTTTGAGTTTAGCACACTAAACTCGAAATCCACTAGGTCCCATACGTCCGTCAGCAAGCCGTTCTTGCGCCGCAGTAATACCTGTCCACTAAGGAGTTGCACATGAGACGAGACATCGCAAACAAATAAGGGTTAGCCTAATTGTGTCCAAAGCCTGGCCGTATCATATTGTTTCATACTGGCTTAATTCTCAAAGCATTGCCTTTAGCCACTTCCAGGGATTTGGATATATAGGCATTTCAATTGCACGTATCGCTAATTCGTCAACAGGGTATATTGGTATCAATTTTTCTTTTTTCTTTTGTTATTATTATTTACTTCAAGTAGACAAGGAGAAATTTCCTAGTAAACTACTATAAAAACCCCAACTATATTGTTCATTAAAAGTCTCACACAGACAAAAATGGAGTAACATTCTGCTATGCTTGCAGAACTCAAACAAACAAACTAAAATGTCTCTTCGAGATACCTGGCCGTTCCATCAAGCGAGCAATCTAAAGAAATTAAAAGCGCTAGGAACAAATAAAAGATTTGCTCGTACAGACAAATTCCTGATGACTAATTAACGTTAGTAATTTGCCTCTCTGAATCTATCCATCCAAACATTTACTGTCCGCTCCGAAAGGCGAGATATTTAAGTACCATATAGATCAGAGAACAAAAATAGAAGGAGTGATTGATGCTTCGAACAGCAAGAGATCCACACGGCCTACTCCAGTAGGCCATGGAATGAAAGCGAAGAATCGCAAATTGAGCAAAATCTGGCGTATGCTGATGTCCCCACTAATGAGAAATAATTAGATAGACAGTCCTCGTGCAACGATGTAGAGGTAGAAGCGATGTTGCTAGTGTACTGCATTCGATTTTCTTGGGTGCGCTATCATAACATGTGTAAGTATCCCTGTTATACCCATACTGTTGACATAGCGCTTCACCACACAGAAGTATGCGCTGTATATGAAAATAAAACAGGCATACCACCCGTGAAATATAGGCTATCGCTGTTCGACTGTTACGCTGATGTACGCAAGTAGCGGAAACATACGGGAAGAAAAAGCCGCTGACCGAGTATAAGACAAAAAAAATAGGGAAATGCACTGTGGCACAAGGAATAAGGTTCGTGCGCGAAACAGAAAACTCAACCACCCAAGTGAGTTGCTGACCACTGCCAACTCGATCAATAGAAGACTATTTCAACCGTCTGATCTCAAGAGATATCGCAGAGCTTGGCGCTTAGAACTCGCAAGGTTAACGCGGCAGATCGCGTTTAGTGAACAACGGACGTCCCGCGTAAGAAAATAATAAGCAAGACATATGTATCGCCATATTATAATATAGGGTGAGTAAGGCTACGCCGCACGCTAAAAGAGAAAAAGACGACGCGCATATCTGGATAGACATAGGTCAACCAAGATCTGTCTGAATATAAGAAGCAGGTGTCAACGACACTCAGCCTCTGACTCAAAAATGTTAGCCTAGGTTTAGGACTACTAGCACAAGCAAGATGTTTACTAAAAATACTAGCTAAGAACACTAGAAGTTTTCTCTTAGTGTATTTGTATGATATATAAAAAATGAAATGTACACATAAGTGGCAGGACGATCAAACAAATAGTTCGATACAGAGTCTGTAAACAGCAAAAACAGTGATTATAAACACCTATTCCTAAGTATTTGATCCTTGTTCACCAGTTAAATATGGCAATGTAGTTAGAAATGATGATCAGCATCATGAACCACACCGGCGCGTATATGGCAGCTTGTTGTGGCTTAACTGGCAACGGTCTTGTTACGATCTAGCAAAGAAGTCGCACGTAATTTTCCAGCTGGCCATAATTGCGAATCGTGTTCGTTCTGTGTCCTGCATTCATAATGTTTATATATTACGATACTACGACAAGTTATTTAATCAGTTCGTTTCATTGCAGAGCAGGCCACAACCAAGAAGAATAGATGCGAGATAAAGCAAAGATGATGATTCATGAACAGCTTTTAGGGAGCTGAAAACTGCCAGATCCGTGGGAGCATCTACACTATACTGTCGCCACTGGCAACGCCATTATCCTCGCTCATGGCACAATACAAGACCGACCCATAAACCGTGCAAGAAAACAGCAAACTGATACAAACAGACCGACCGTCTATAGACAGAAGCAACGCAACAGCAAAAATCATCTACACTCACGCTTTATCCTATTTAGGAGACAGGTCTGTATCGTAGCAACCATTGGATATATTGGAAGAGACAACTCGCCTCGTCGTCTTTTCTACCCGTTTTTGTTCTAGTTCTAATCTAGTCATTATGCTAATAGCCGTTGTCATAACACTATATATACATACACTGTACTATGACAGCATTATGACTCTACTCGACCTATTACCCACTGTCGAAGGAAGGAGTTCAGTCGTCGCAGACACACAACAAAAAGTCGCATCAGCTGTATAGAATGAGAAAGCTGTTACAATAGTATAGTGTCGCAGGGTGATGAACATAGCAAGTGTGGAAAAGCGTCAATATGAAAAAGAGAACCATAAACTAATATTATATACCTTCAGTAAATATATCAATAAATCAATGAAACATTTCGTGTACGGACGCCGTCATTACCACTGTGTCGCTGATAGCTGTACGTCTGAGCGCTAAATATATTAATGTAGATAGCACTCCCCGCGACGCACTCTGCAATATAGTTTGCTGCTTAGCGACAGTTCAAAAGGATTAACCCTTTATTAAATGACAGCGTCTGTCTATTCTCTACCAAATAAATACTATCAATCGACAGAGCAGTGGAACCTGACAGTGATAACGTTAACGTCGTAGTATTTAGCGTTATGTGTATTAAATACATTCGTACTGCACGCCCAAGTACCCATGTGTGGTCCTGCATAACGACATGTAGAGAGCCCTGCACTCAACACTGCGTCCAATGTCATCCAGGAATATATAATGCATTCATTCCAACAAGTTCAGATCGTAAATTCAAAAAGAAGACCCGCAATAAGGATAATCGCACGTTCACCACGTGCGTACATAAGCAAAATCAGGGAAACCGCTTACCTGGGGTGACACTAGCGGAAGCTGAGCCGATGTTTGAAAAGAATTCCTTATCCCACACGAATCTCAGGAAGTCGACAGTAATAGAACTGTTTACGAAGAGGAGACGCGACGGACAACGATTACCGCCACCTCTCAATCTCTACATCTCTGTTTGGATTTCTTCTGATCGGCGTCAACGTGCAAAGAGCACAACAGTTTTAGCTAGAGATGTTTCGCAACGCTCGTCCTTCTTTGCTTCCGAAACGCAGTCGCCTAAAGTGTGGTGTTCGTCAAAAGCCCATAAATAAGCATGAACTATTCATTTTATAGCGCTGTCTTCAAACGTGAAATGGTTTGAACCGCGAGCGACCTCACACCCACACATTTCACGCTGACAGCAGGAAATTCTCCTGCACCACGATGATGGAGTCGCAGAGAGTATGCTACTATGGCTTCTGCACGCGCTTGTACCGTTTCTTGTCGCCTCCGATGTTGTCACTCTGGTCCAAATACAACAGCATTTCAACGCGGCAGTAGTAGCAATAAATCAATTTCCGTGACCGACATGCAGCGCAGAGCTACGGTTATCTATGTACCCGAACCAATAATTAGTCGCAATAATGATAGCGGAGGGTCTTCGAAGAATGCACGCAAACATTCACGATGTTGGTATTCCGATGGAGTCACACGTAACTATCACACACTCACATAAAGGATGCATTCGCGAAAGAGCGAATCGCTTTGCGATTTAGACAGTGTTTATCCAGCCGTCTTCTCGCGAATTTGAAGAGGTGTGTGGTGCCCCCAACACCTCAGCAGGACATCACATCTCTCGCAGGCTGGACTATTCGCTCATACATAGGGAAACCTTAGTCGTAACTGCTCCCCTGTGATCAACAACCGCACCAGGCTGGCAGGGACGGAGGTTAGCAGCCCATAGGAGCCGTACTTAGAGTAAACGTACTCACTCCGGTACCCCACCACCCCACCCCATCCCCTCCCCCAGTCAGCAAGCGAACTGAACCGCACACGAGAAATCCCTCAGGCAGTCAGAGATGTAAAACAACTATTGTACAGAGTGCAATAGAGGCAGAGTCGCCGCGCCACTCTAACAAGTAAAGTAACGGCGCCCGTCTTATTCACCAGACCGAACCGACTAATCCGTCAAACAGGCGCCGATTCGACGCTAAAAAAGACGACGAACACATCGAGCGCTGGAGCTCCAACTACTTGTTTTTTTTTTTCACTGCTGCTGCGGCGGCTGATATCGGTTCAACTACACGAACTAAGAACAGCTCATTAGCTGGGTGGTTTGTCTGCCTGCTGTAAGTTCGTAGTGATCGGTCGGGAGGCGTCCAGTCAACACTTAAGTTGCACAGTCTGCTTTTTGCCAGTGCTGCCACTGGCGCAGATTTTTGTCGTGATCTGTTCCCGTCGTCCGTTTCGGTGCTGTGTCTTTAGGAGTGCCTCGCCGCCGAATCACTACGAGAGTCGACAAAATACAGAGCAGCAGTATTAGCAGCAGACCCAAACACGCAGAAACTTCCACAGCACCGACAGCGGTCGCAAGGCCGACAGGTAAACGAAGACAGACAGACAGACAGACAGAGAGCTATTCGTCGTTTGTACACAGCCCCCTGGCGGAGTGGATGGAGCCACCAACAGCATCACCACCTACTAATTCGACTACTCTACGATTACGTAGCGCAAGAAACCCGAGCACGGCACTTTGTTTCTCTCGCTTTCTTTCCGTCCTAGCTCACTCCGACGACGACATGTTTCTTCGTGGTACTGCGGCGGCGGCAGCGGCCGACTGTTTCTGCTACAGCAGCAGACGAAAACGACGTTCAAAACAACGATGGTCTCATCCAGACGCAGCACGAATGGGAGAGAGGAATAGAGTGTCGAGGCATGGCGAGTACAGTGGAAGCAAACATTGGCGTAGGCGAGCACAGCACCATTATGAGATGATCTTTGCTGACACAATTACCGGAAAGGAAGGGGCGTTAGTTCTAAACGTTTAAAGTAATAACGTAGTAGCGAATAAACGTGAAATGATGATGCGTTGAGATAGATTTGTTCGTTTTTTTCTTGTTTACATTCATTTGAACGAGTAACTGCTATGTAAAATCTACATATTAATTGGGAGTCATTGACTTACGCTCGATTTTTAGTATGGCTTCAATAATAATAGTAATGTCTTCGAGTTGATTCAGTGTCTAACAAGCGATGTCCGGATCGTTATAATTAACAAGTGTAAATAATTTTCCCCGTAGAGAAAAGATTGAAATTATTCGATATAGTAAAGAGGATATACTATAATACTGCTCATTTCATATATTTTACCCTGTGTAGTTCCATATAATAATAATCTCAACAATATTCAATTTCATCCTTTTCTTGTCTGTGTGCTCTAAATATTTTCGGTAGTTGAAAAGTAGAAGGGTCTTATTACCATCATAGCACAACGGCCTTTACCACGTTTTATCTTAATTAAAGTCCAGGCCATCGTTCAACACAAGCAAAATTTAACGTCATTTAAATTAGTAGAATGTTAAAAACATTTTTGTTGTAAGAATTATAATATAATTTTTTATACTTATTATTTTGAAATACGATATGAACATTTGAGTAAAGTCAAAGGTTTATTTTTCCGTTAATTACAATATATTAAGATTTTATAGAAATAAAAATGGTCCTAAACATTACCTTTATTTTAATCGTCATTTATTAAGAATTAATATTTAATTATATGGTTACTGCTTATGATTAAGCTATTGACAAAACTCTCCTATAAAAGAGTCAGTCACGGCCAGTAATCAACGAATGATTTCACAGGGTGGGACATATCCTCCGAATTTCATTTCCAGCTTCTGCGCAAAGGCTAGGGTCAGGCGATCGTTGCTGTGTCCAGCAATTATCTGTAAGTGTAAAAATAATGAAGACATTAGTCGCCACACTATCGCGGTAATGTCTTTTCTTCCGGACACCCGCCATATAGGACCGGGTTTAAGAAAAATTATGAAATGTGTGAGTCTAAAATCGCCTTGAATAATCAAAAACATAATATAACCTAAGCTTGCATGCTTTCAAGCTCGTACTAGTCCAATCGTATCATCAAACAACTGCTCAACTTGGAATTGGCACGAAATAAATACCAGAATAGTTAAGTTACTTCGTTAAAGAAAAGTTACTTAAGAACGTAAGCCTGCAATAATGACGCTCTAGAGATCGGATCATTATCACACCGACGTGTCTGATAGCCGTCTGCTAATATTACAGTATCTACGAAGAAATAAGGAACTGTGTCGATTTCTGATATGCGGGATCAAGTTTTACTGTCATCAGACCGTTCAGTCTGATATGTTTCAACTTTGCAGCAAACACGAACCTGTACTGAGAGCGGTATGCCCCGAGAACTGAGTCCCATAGGAACCACTGTGCTGGGAAGTTTCAAGATGTTGATGAGTCCCGCCAGGCCGAGATACAATGCAGGATGACACAGTGTCTAGAAAGATGAAGGCAGCAAACGCGGAATCGTGTTAATCATGCCCAGCGCTGTAATATTAAGAATACTATCTGAAGTTGTAAATAATTCGAAATTAGAAATCTTTTCCGTTACCCAAACATTTTTAGGCCATCCTTGATGGCCTTACAGGCCTACATAGGATTTTTGACCGTTTTACAATTTGACTACTGAAACGCTTTATCGGTCATTTTCACTAAAAGTTCTATAGGTTTTTAATGACTCTTCATGCCACCAAAAATAATTTTTACGAGATGATCACTATAGTAGTAACGACATAGTAGTAATGATCTCGTAAAAAAATGAGTATTCGTGTCAGATTTCTTAATTAACTTATCAGCATTTTGTTAAGTTCAAAGGGTAAGTAGGTAACTTATATTTAGCAAAATAAAGCTCTAACCAAACACTGAAGTCAGCGTTCGGTTTGTTTCTTGACTCTACCGTTTATTTCATATCGCTTCGGACATATTGGTCGCGACAATTTAAGTTAATTTGCTAATGCTAATAATGTATCTGATCCATCCCAAAGTAATGCAAGTAATGTTATTACAATATAAGGCTATATCCTGTCAAAGAACAGAACTAACTTGAAAATTGCATACCCCGTGGTGAAACGGTGCTACCGATAGGCTGGATGGAAGAACGAGAATACCATCATTTTTCAAGAGATCGTAAATCCGTTTTTTGAATTCTTCGAACTGCTCTAAATCTGTTCGACATTTGTCGGGGTTATTCCGATACATTTCATCGAGCAAACTTATAGTTATACCGGGGATGGTCCGTTCGGAAAAGCCTCCTGCATGTTTTATCAATTCCATAATTGGGTCCCATGCGTTTCCGTGCTCATCGAAGCTAAATTTAAGCGGAGGAGCACCGTAAGCAGCGAACTGAGCAAGCCAGTAGTAAGAACCTCGGATCATCTGCTCTGCATCTGGAAACGGCTTAATCTGCGACAAAAAATTTCATTTATGTCCATTTCTATATATTATCGTTAAGAAAAGATACAAATAGGTGCGCGTTTGAATGAGATTTGTTGTAACAATCCAGGAATGGATTATGAATAAACATTTTCATGCACGACTCCACTGATATTAGTGTTGTTGTCCTTAATTTAGGTAACATGATTTCTAGGTAAAGGTCAATTACGTTGCAGACAAGTCCCTTGCAGCCCTTTCAACTTAGCAACGACAACAACAAAACATTAATGATTAACATGCGTACATGAGAACCACAATCAAGCAAAGATTTAGCTCTTTCAGAAATATCTAAAGTAATGCATCACTCTAGATTTTCTACGATACTTCCACTGCTTACTGGCCGTTTGCATTAGGTTATAGGAAGAATAAAACAGACAGGAGCTACATTACATAAGATGGCTCCAACGCTACGTTGAAAATGATTTTATCTCTTCTTCGAAATATTCACAATGCATTCATTTGTGGCTAATCGTACCTCGGCATTAAGGTCGTTTTTGATAAAGTTTACAACCCGATGGACCTGTAGGCGAACCTCAGGCTGAATCGCAGAAATGTAAGAGGCCCCCTCGTTGTCGCAGAAGTAATATTTGAGCTCACGGAGTTCGACTGGCTCATCGAGTCTTAGAGCTGCAGGATCATCTACCATAATTTTTAACATAGCTACTAAATCCTCCGTAGACCGTGCCATTGGTCCTATAATTCCAATGAGGGATTTTATTTCTTGGCCCGTCGCAGGCAGCACCTGTAAGAAACACATCGGTCCACTAGTAATCGACCAAAGAGAGCTTCAGCTCCTTATTATGCACTTAGAATGAGATGGACTTTATTAGAATTCATGCTTGATGAACGTTTGATCTATCGTGAATAGGCAAAAGCTAACAATTTGCTCGTGGAAATCATATTTATTAGATTAGCACTAAAATCGTTACAAATGGATAGAAGCGATCATCTAACAATCACAATTGCTGAAAAACTTCACTAACTCCTTCACGCGTAAGGCACCCTGGGGTGAGCTTATGACCGAAAATACCGCACCACGCCGATGGGAGGCGGACCGAACCTGCAATATCCGTACCAACGCCCCAAACTGATGCACAGGCCCCTACCAGGGCACCCTCACCACCGCTGCTGCCACCAGGGGTCCTGCATAATTTTAACGTGGTGGAAAACTGTTATATAGTGATCTACGAGCATTTTTTGTTTGTTCCTCCGTGAACTGCCGACTTATAAGCCTACTGATAGCTTAAATATGGTTGCTTCGTAGGAAATAATCTACCGAATTATCTGTAGAAAGCTTTGCCTGAGTTGCAGGCTGCATCGCTTTCTTTTGCCTCTGCATACATTTGCATAGATCTAACTAACATGCAAAAAGAAGCATATGCATAATGCGACAAAGTTAGCTACATGATTAATTAAACGAAATGTAGGTCTTAGTTCGTAAATGAACTAATTCTGCTCGTCTAGATTACGTTGCTAGGAGATTTCCATCAACTATACGTAATACCTATGTATCTATGCATTACGAACCTGTGCAAATCATAAGGGTTGTTGGTGCGACCATAAAGGTGATTCCCGTTTTCGACCCAAAGACACATCTCAGGTACGTTCGAAATAGCCAAAGGTATTCCACCTGCGGTTAGCATGCGGGCAACGCAGACGGCGTTCTTTTTTGCGCGGACACCGCGACGTGTTTTGCTACCACAGGTCGCTAGCATTCCTGTAAATTAGCGACATCGAATAAATATTACCATTAATGACCTGCGCTCTTGTATTTTCGTTTGTGGGCTAACTTCGATTTCACTACACAATACAAGTTCTATTAAAACCATTTGTTTACCACTAGATATAATTCGTTGAAGTTGTTTAGGTCTACCTTGAACACTAATGGAATCTTTGACCGTAAAAGGGACGCCAAGGAAGGGTTTCTTGTTGGCAAGTTCCTCGACGTCCGTACAGGCTGCCAGCTCTTTATCGGCCTGACGCGCGTCATCAAGGGCGGCCTCGAAACGATCTTCAACAACTGCATGAAGAAGGGGGTCGACCTCACGGATACGGGCAATCACTGCGTTGACCAGTTGTTCCGACGTTAACTAAAGTGACATATGTACTCTGTTATATCAATACCCTTGTGAATGTTTTGAAAAGCTAAAAGGGAACGACGTTCGAAAAAGCATAATATCATTATGCTTTTAATCTCTTTATAAAGCGTCTCTATCAGAGACGCTTTATGCAAAGGAGCACGTATGTATATTTGCAAAACAGACGTTAGTCAATGAAAGCAGTGATCAGAAATTAATATATACCTTAAAATTAAACTGATTAAGGGAAGTGTTTGAAGCACGTACGGGCGACTTCATAGAGGCGGCAGAACTTCCTTTATTCTTAATTAACGTTACACAATTGGTTTTTCATTCGTATGTAAAGACGAGTAGTTCAAGTTTTTGCGTACCTTCATTCTATTTGGATATAAAACCCTTAGTGCCATAGAGAATCCCTATTTCTGATTCTGGTTTATCGAGTCTAACACGGGGCACAATACACGTAAAGCCCAGTTCCCATCCACTTTTTATAATCCGCTTCCTTATATAGAAAGATAAAGTGGTTGAAATGTTATTTAATGAACGATTAAACACTGCTAACTTGTTCGTAACTTGTTTAACAGTATTGTTCGTCAAAATACTTAAAGTCACATAATTATAGGACTGACTATGTTACGGTTCATCAAATATACAAATAGTCCATTTGAGTCATCATGTAGATTGAGGTTACTTATTCTTGAATTGGTTCCATATAGAAGTAGATACGTGTCGTTAAGCTTTGCTCGAATGGAGTCCATGCAAGTAAAGTAGATGATCTCTAGACTGTATATGCCGTCTCGTGTTGGCCTAGCGCGTATGCCACTTGGTCGAGCCTCGGTAATTATTGGCCGGTTTATTGCGGTCGTAATACGTCCCAGTTTGTTCTATCTAAAAATACCTTATGGGTACGGCTTGTTTGTTCGTTCTGTTGCAGGCAAATAAAAAAAAAACAAACAACTTCTACTGTCCTGCTAAAACTGTGCCCAGCGTATTACACAAACCTCTTAGCGTTATGACTATATCAATAAGAACAGTAGTAATATTGTTTCTAGCGATGTTTTCCTTAATGCATAACTTGTTTTTTCCACGGCTAGACACTCACTTATGCACAGCTCTTGTTTCTGTGCCTACCTTCTTTTCGCGAATCATCCTAGCTAGTTTCGTTGCCGAATAGGATAGAAATTCGCTCCGAATTGGTGGAAGCCGCCGCCGACCATCGCGAAATCCTTGATGCCACAAATACTTGACGGTGTCGTAGATTCGGATAGTGGCGAACGTAAGTAGCTCGCTCAAAAAATGAAAGACGCGTAGCCACATTGCCATCGTGAGACTGAGAAACTGGCGAACGTGTTTTGTTATCCAGGGCATAGCAAACATCTCTATGGAGCACTCTCGCCTGTTGAACTAGATAAATGGTCTATTTGGTGAACAAGATGGCGTTAGTTATCGACTCTGTAACATTGTTCCTGTCAGGTGAAAATTCCTAGACGCCACTTAGCAGCTTAGATTACTCTCCATAAAGCTGGCTTCAGTTTTGCCCTGCTGTGGACGGCTGTATTCGGCTACGGTAATTCTGAAATGTCATGCAATCCGCCTTTTGTCGACTAAAAATATTAGTGACAAGGTAGCGGAACGCCTATCGCAATTGCAGCGTTCGCCAATAAATAAATGAGTGAGTAAATAAACAACTGTTGACATGTTTAGTTCGAGGTAGCTTTTTTACGGTAAATTACGAAGTGGAGTTGTTGATGACAAAAAACTGGCGTCTACTCTTCGCGCTGTTCATAAGCATGTGCTTCGCCAGTCTTCTAAATAGTCGTTCATACTCTTGCAACCCAATCAACAATTCTGATTTTTGATGCTATGTATTATATACATCATTATTTATATACATCATGTATTATAGTTCGCTACATTGTGCGATTTAGCCTATGCTCCTGTAGCCAAAAATCTTACTATATAATAAACAAAGATCAAATTTATCTTTCCTTATAAATCCTTTTGCTTATTTCAATGCAGTACGATAGTCTGACTCATGAGATTATTTAATGGAACTCGTTTCTGTTTTTTATATCTATTTCAGAGCTACAAGCGTGTTTCCTCCTCTGTGATATAATCCTTAAGACTATTATATGGCTCCCTTTGAGCGATGATGTACCATAAATATCGCAGTAATAATTCCTTTGCGTGAATCAACAACTAGACACGTCAAGCGACCTTTATCCAGTGGATCTAAAACGTTTATCATGAAAACATTAGGTCTACTTTTTTTTTAATAACAATTGTTTTAGGTACAATTGGTACAAGTGTTTGCTCTTAGTTCTTTTGTAGATGGAGATCACATACTAAATACTAGCGTATATGAGTAGCATATTACGCCTACCTATCTATAACTATCAACATCTTTTTCAGCGTAACAGAAGAGTAGTAAATAGGCTTGCGTGTCGAATAAAGAAAACATGAGAATATAAAAAAAAACACATTTTAGTAAGTTCGGTAACTGAAGGCTAGAAGCTATAGTTAATTAACTAAAGTTAATAGGTACAAGTAGGCAAAATGAAAATCAAATACCAGAAATAGAGACAGGGAATAGTTAGAGTCCGTATCGCATGTTTGCTCCTCTGAGGCAAATGTCTTTATTACCAAGGCGTCTTGCAATTCTCCGGTCAGTAGAACTGAAAACCAATATAATAATGGAAATATTTTTTTTAAGTTACCAACAGTTTAATGGGCTGGACTGGACTTGAGATTTCTCAATGTAACGATATTTGCTTGTGCTAAACATACCGGAAAAAAACGAGAGACAAACATAATGAAACAGATACGAAGTACGAGTAAACTCGCCGAAACTTTATAGATAGATGCATATTGTGTTCTATCCATTACGTAGTATGTAATTGGTTAACGCAGCAGTTAGCTTCCATTACTTATATGTCGGAGATGTATTTTAGGTTCAGCTTGACACTGATTCATTGTTTTACTTCTGTCATTCTCCATAATTGCCGTTGCAATTTTTACTGTGATTAGGACGTAGTTGAAATACTTGCTCTAGGAGAGGATCGTCCTTAAGGGGGCAAGCCTTTAGTCAACACAAGGCAAACGGAAATGAATTTTATTCTGGATTTATGCATCTGGTCTTGTTGAAAGATTTTGAATGGACAATTAATAATCTGATAGACATGGCAAAATTGAATAAAGAGTAGTGCTATATTTCGGGCTTATAATTTTGCGTAAATTTCATGATCATGTGACTACGGTCGCATGCGATATACAATTTTCGAACAATTTATATTGAAAAAAAAAAACGTAACTAAACTCTTTCATCCTGCCCATTCGTAATGTACGACTACCTCTCTGTTTCTTTCTATGGAACAGTCACCATCAGGCTGCTCTGCAGTCGGTGGTCGACTAGCTGACGGAGTTGACTGACCTGTTGCTGTGTATAGTCTCGACGAATGAACTTCAGTAAAAGCTTCACTAACTTTACAGCGTACATTATTTAAATATAACACAATTAGTTTGAGCATCAAGTGTCACATGAACAAAAATGGAGCTTCGATCACGAATTTTGAACAGAAATACGCCGATTTTTAAGTAACGCCATGGTCAGCCAGCAACCGATTACCATATGTTTTTTTCTCCGAGATATGATCGCATAGCGTTAAAGAAATTGAGTTTTTGCTAACTTCATTCGGCTTTTTCCTATTGACGTTATATGTTATAGTATATGCACAATGGTACCTGCTTCTGTCGCTAGGTAGAGCCACCTATGTCGCTAAACGGGACACATTTAATAGTAAACGAATAGCTGCCGCAAATTTTAAGAAGCGTTGGCAGGCCAAAAGTAAACATATAGTAAAAGGAACGCGTATAATGTATTTGGAATTGAAAGTAAGGTTTATGCTAAACTTTGCATCATTTTATTAGGTGGACAAATATGCCTGAATCGAGAAGAAGTTGTGCCACTGCGTAACTAATGTTATCTGTGGCACATAGAGATTAATACAAGGAATTCCTTGGAATATATTTACCGAACTTTATTAGTCAAGTCTAGAGATTACTAGTTAAGTACAGTTTAAGTCTTCTCCACTTTCCAAAAAAGTCACGCGACGAAAATAGAACGCATTGTTAAGTGTAGATTTCGGTGCGTACCAGTTGTAAAAAAAAGGTGCACGTAGTTAGGTAGCCAGCGAATCGAATGAATATGTATTCAAAATACTGTAACTTTTGAAGAAATGTACGCATTTCCCGTTTCGGAAAATTTGCTTTCAACACTTAGCGATTATTACTAATTTAGAATGGTAGACCTCGTACCATGCCTTCACCGCCAAATAACAACATTAAGCTACTGCAAGCGGTTGATTTGCTTTAGCAAATACCGAGCTCGTAATGAACGATCACACTACCCTACACCATATCGTACATACGACAGTGACAAAAGATCACGCCTTGAAATTGGATTACTACATACGGTGCGCTTGATGATTCTTCCGAGGACAGATAAATCGTCACACACTTCATCTACAAGATTTGAAGCAGATATTCTCCCTAAAAAACCGCAAGAATAAACTTACAACAAAATTGTCGACCATCTAAAAAAGAACCATTTTAATGTTATGGGCATGTCGATATCGGTACTTGAAGATGCCGGACAGTGACGATTCTTCAAACACATTCGACGAATACACCAAAACTGTAAATAAAGTCTAAAAGTTTGCAAAGATCGTTGCCTAACATTACACCTAGCTGAAGCACCTTAGTTGGATGCGTGGCCTTAAGAAGCCAGAGGACGAGGAAGCAGTCAAGTAGCATCTGAACGATAAATGTACAATTAGATTAGGAAATGCGCAGCGTATCAGAAAATTCCTATAACTGGTAAGAAAAAAAAACGTATATACAAAAAGTCTCGTCGTTCGAAGTTGTTTGAATGTGGCTACCTCAAGTTTCTCCACATCACCGCTGAAGCCATGCACGTTTTGCTAAAGGAATCAAATGGTGTCACAGGACAGGTAACACCGCGAACATTCTCGTAACCACCACACGAGTTGTCACCAACTGACAGATTTGTCACGTGCGAGGTACAGATTTTCATTTACAGACGGTTCACTCAGCTGTGCGATAAAGCAGCGTATGCGGTCGCACGATTTTGTCTAAATAAATAGGAATAATCAGACACGTTTTGGTAGAAGAAATTACACTGTAATAATTGTGTGATGACACGTGGGGTTTTATATTGACACTAAGTGGAATGTAACAACAGTTGTGTGTAGTAGGACGGCCTGAAAACTTCAAGTGCCACTTAAATTATTTTCGACATTTTTATTTTTTTATATTATTCTATCTTAATGAACATATTAAACATACATTATTTTAACCTTAAAGAACATCAGTTCGTACAAAATTAGACTACATCGGTTGTTTTCCTTTTTTTTTTTTAAATGCGTTTTGTATGATAAAGTGTATAGGGGGCAGTTGGCCAGAGTATATACGCGAGACTACTCGGATCGTCCCGGTTAAAAAAGGTCTTGAATTAAGCTTGTTGGTGCTTTAGAAAATGTACAAATGCAAGGTCCAAAAATCAACATGAGTGCATGAATAACAATGAGACCTGAAAAAATATTCTCATTTTCTCTTGGCTTTTGTAAGACAACCGAAGCAGGCCAATAATTAGAATCTCCAACGCACAACCAATGAGGTTTCATAAATCTGTGCCTGCTTTATACGGAGTTGAAATTAAACCATTATAAAGGTAGAACTGCAACTTCTACACGAGTACTCTAAATAAGGAGCCTGCAACAACGTCAAAAAGAACTGAAGAGATCAGATATTGTGCTGACAATGAAATAGATCTCATATCGTTAATATATGTTTATTAATTTTAACGGCGGAAAGTATATGAGTCATATAGTCCAAACGCACATGGTTTGCCCATTGATCTAGGCAAAACGTTTTAGGAACTACTCGCGATAGATACAACGAAAAATCCTTTTTGGCCTATTAGATTAACCTTTAGCGTTAAGCGTAACGCAGCTCAATTTTAGCGAGTGATGAATCTGGTGTAAGGTGCTTTCGATGACATAAGAAGCTGTCTCATTAATTTTGTTGTCAAGGGATCCACGCATCGCCGAACGACGCATGCGTGGTAGACTGTCTGGGCTATTATTCGGGGAAGCGGATCCAATAATAAAATAAGGCTTGTAAAATTTAGCTTTCTAAAAACAAAAATGCAACATGTACCTTGTATGATGTTGGGGAAGACTAGACGGCATAACTTGGCTACCATCAAAAGTACTCTTAACTCGTCACGATCCAAAGCTTCCAATTGAAATGGCTGTACGACGATGGTTACAATCGGAACGGACCCATAACTAAATGCATGGTTCTCTCGTATATATAGGAGGCGGTACATGACTGAATCGACTACTTATTATCACGGAGAAAAGCTACGCAGAGAGAAAAAAATAGCTTTGGTAACTGTTTTTTTCATATATTATGAATACATACGCGATTATAGATTGATACTGTTATCCGTTTACGGATAGCTCCTTGCTATTTTTAAGAGTGCGAAAGAAACGCCTGTACATAACAAAACACAGCTTAAACAACGGCCCATAATTTTACTCAGTCATGACATCAATATAAGAGATACAACAATTGTAGGTGCCAGGCAAAGATATACGCTTCTAGACCTCGGTTTTAGCAAGTCGAAATTCAAGACGCCTGCATACACGGTTGTATCTAATGCAAAGGGTCTAGTAACCGATCTAGTACGCGAGATAAGAACTCACTGATAATCGTCGGTCAATCACCATCGACCAATCGATGGGATAGGAGAAGTTTCTACAACTCATACTGTATTCGGCTTATTAGAAGGAAACATAGGATTCGTTCTGTCTGTTAAGCTAAATGTAATGTAGACATCACTTCCCTAGCGATATGTTAGTAAATATGCATAGATTCAGTAAAGGCTGCTTCACTCAGCGATGCTAGAAAGAGAAATTTGAGAATCGTTCTGTTCGCACCCGGAATCGTTTGATTTTGCTGGCGCAATAAACAGTATGATGATCCTAGCTGGGGTAAAGTATTTCCATTCATCCATCCAAGAGCTGAACCAATCTAGACCTTCGAAACACATCCGCTCCATAACTGAATACAATACGGTAGCCGTTAACAACGGAGTATAACATTTGAATTATTCAATAAAATTTTTATTTCAATAGGATTAGCATAGATAGGAACAGTAGCAGCTTTCCGAGACAGTTCAATGGAGTTAAAGGGTCTGACGATACCTCTGGGAGAATGCAGAGGACGTTAAGACGTTTGTTTGGCATTGAGGAGAATGGACGCTTAATGCTACAAACGTATTGCTTCGGTTCTGACGAGTACGGTGCAAAGCGTCATCGGAATTATTTGTGGACCGAAAATTTCGTACCAATCCACCATGAAGGAAGTGGTTCGATGTTAGCACTAACATACAAAGAATTAACGAAGCGGTGTACCGAAAAGGTGATGTTTACCAGAAGAAGAAGAAGCTTGCAAAGATACGTACATCTAAGGAAATCAACATGAATAATGGGACAAATTGCCCGCCATTTGGGACAGGCTGTATAGGAAGCCCGTGTCAAAAATTTGTTATAGAAACAACATGTAATAGAACTAAAGAAGTGTACCTTTACTGGCTTTCAAGTTCATTCGAAATGAGCAGAAGACCTCGCATGACACATGTGTTGCAAGGCTGTGTTCATCTTCGCCTATCTCCGCTAAACTGAATAAACGTCCACCACTCTCAGGTACCATTAATTGCGTAATACTACGTTTTAAGCGTCAATATTATGCCTTGGTACCGATCCCGATGCTTCTTCATAGCGTAACCATTTTCTATTCGAGTTTTTCCTTTCTAGTGAGAATCCTATATAGACAAGTCTACCTTTCCTGCTGACCAAGCAGCTGAGAACAAACATCGAGGCAAGACCTTTTCAGCAGAGGTATTAGCCACTAGAGGGCGCATGCAAATAACACTAGATGCCCGAATGGCTAATTCCCATCTGCGCAGCAAATATTCTAGTTCACAAAACCGCATTTCCACTAAAGACAGTCAGCAATTTATAGACGTCTCGTTTTCTAGGAGGTCCGCAGCGTTCTTTGCATTTAAATTGAAAGCTTAACCTCCGAGCTTTTCAAATCAGTTCTGATATATTCGTTCCGATATTATATATTCGCTTCGACTTCAAACACAGTTCCTGTGACCTCAGTTGCAGTGTCAACTAGTAGGGAACGATAATGCCGAAGGGCACCTTTTTCAATCTCCACTTTTCAAGCCTCTAAAAACGAAAATGGCGATTTCGTAGAGATCAATAGTACCGTTAATAGTACGAACAGGGTGCTACCCTTACAAAACCTTAGTGCTATTCTACCCGTCAAACGCAACAATACGAATTGACTGGAGTGATATTTAAAAGTCGTCTTATTAGTGCTCCTTTCGAACTATTAGTCCAAGAAGCTTCTTGGAAGTAAGTTAACGGCTATAGATATCTAATTGAAGATACACAAAAGCAAACAGAGTATCAATCTAACTACTAACTCTAATTGAATAAAATCGCTGTTAACCGTAAGCGAAGTACATCGGATAAGGCAGCGTCCGGCACTACTCTTCAAAGCAAACAACGCCATATGATAAAATCAACATATAGTCAAAAGAGTTCACATGCTTTCCAAGCAACAATAGCAAATTAAGTTACCCAATAGTAAGAATTACACATTAAAATCTTTGATGACTCCTACAAAGTCAACACACAAAAAAGAAGCCAATTGTGACGAAATCGTTGTGACTTTAATTAATTTTATCTTTCTTGTTGTTCGACGCATCGTCGCGTTACACTTATTTAAATGTCTTCTTTTCACGGCCGCTTCATACTGTAGTTTTTCTTCAGGCTGGAAGATCAGTTATGTTTGCGCGTGCTAGATCACGCTTCGGGTTAACTTTCAGGGGTAAACACTGCTTCCACAAAATCTACTACCAAACTGGACAAGGCGGAATGAATCCTCCGAATTTCTCCTCGAGCTTCTTTGCGACGGCGAGCGTTAGTCGATCCTGGCCATAGCCAGCGACAATCTAGAAGCAATTAGATTGAAAGCACAATGAACCCAGATTTTACATTGACCTTTTTAGTGTACAATACACATATATGCAAAACGGCTCGAACTGTCTCACCTACAATCAGCATGTACAAAACCCAGTTAGAGTAAAATTACGAACTTGAACAGATAGAGGCATGCCCCGCGAGTCGAGACCCATAGGCACCATGGTTGCTGGAAGGCCAAGGATGTTAATTAGGCCACTAAACCCAAAGTACACTGGCGGGGCGCACAGAGTCTGTAAGGAGACCAGAGTAGAAAAAAATGCTCTAATGATAGCTTTTCGTCTCACGGTAATTGGAATTAGTCAGAAATGTTCAGTTGCCTTCAAAAGAAGTCATTTGATGGAACCTACCCCGTGATGAAATGGCGCTACGGATATAGTTGCTGGTAAGACGATGATGCCATCGTTCTGAAGAAGATCGTAAATCAGTTGTTTGTATTGTTCGAATTCCCCGTAGCTTTTTAGACATTTGGCGTAGTTTTTTCGGTAGAACTCATCGAGAAGGTTGACACAGATTGCAACGTTAGTTCGAGTAGAGAAACCGCTAATGAGTTGGACCAACTCTGTCATCGGGTCCCACGAATTTTCGGGCTTATCGAAGTCCAATTTGAGTGGAGGAAACTTATGGGCTGCGAGATAGCTGAAAAACCATTCTTGGTGTCGCGCAATATTCTCCTGTTTGGGAAGTGGCGCTGTCTAAATATTACAAAGAAATTAATCAAAACTAGCTTTAGAGTTAGATGTCAAACATATTACGCCTAGAGAATGACATACGTTACTAACAAACTATTAAGAAAAATCTTCATATCAACGCACTGAATATTTACTGACAGTACTTGCCTTTTTATCTATCAAACATTGGAACTTTACTTCGGGAACAAATCCAAAAAATATGACAAATGGCCAGTGGATTTTTAACGTGTGTATATATATATATATATATATTTATATATATATATATATATATATATATATAAATGCGAATAAAAATAATTTCATTTGGCCAGTTGATTTGGTTTAGGCGAGCTCATGTAAGTATGCTTATGAGGTCTTAAATTCAGATATCTCCAAATCTCAAAACCCTCTATTGTGCAAGCCTAGAGTAATGACCTGCAAGAAACTTGCACTCTCTTTTTACTTGATTGTATATATTACGTGAGATATGTCAACGGCGGAGCTTCCAGCAAGCAAAATATATGAAATCATTAGTCAGTACTTTTAAGCAATAAAAAAGCCGTACCTGAGCTTTGAGATCATGCCTGAAGAAATCCACCACTCGGTGAACCTGCTTACGAACCTCCGGCTGAATAGCCGACACATATGACGCGCCCTCATGATCGCAAAAAAACACCTTTAGAGTGCAAAGGTTGACAGGGGCATCTAGGCGCAACTTAGAAGGATTGTTTGCCAATATCTTCATCATTCCTATACAATCTTCCGCAGTACGTGCCATGGGTCCCAGCACGTTAAGGGTAAACTTCAGCTCTAGATTCTTCTCAGGAACAACCTAGCAAAACCAGTGCACTCAACTGGTAGTTAAAAATTCGATGGCAGATGTACTTGATATTGTTACTAGATATTGAGGGATAAATAACGGCCGCCTATCTAGCAGGTCTATCAATGAATGAGGTAATCTAACGTATTCTCTATTGTTCACAATTTCCATCTATTTTAAAGTTCTGAGGGTCAGATATAGTAGAAAAAGACCTTCTCAATAGAGCAGTGCCGATTAACTACTTAGCGCCGGAAGCTTGTTTTACATCTTGTTCCCGTTTACCGATTGTTACGAAGCGTAACGATAACATTCTGTAAGAGTATAATAATTCCGCCCTATACTTACTCCCTTACAGGCGATAAGCCCCGGGGTTGGCTTGTGTCCGAAAATTCCGCACCAAGCTGAAGGTAAGCGAATAGAGCCTGATATGTCTGTGCCGATTCCCCAGACAGATGCGTATGCACTGATTAAAGCGCTCTCCCCACCGGTACTGCCCCCAGCAGTTCTACAAAACATGAAAAAATCCAGTCAACACCAACGTACAACGATAGACGCAACTACGGGCGACATTTATGAATCAACATTAAGATACTGAGCGCTTAGAATCGCACTGTTGCAGACTCCGACACTTTTTTCTACTTAAACTTGAATTTAATTAAAAATTGTTTTTTTTTTTCTTCATAGTATCGGCCATCTTCTTTTTAGGAAATAGGAAGCCAATAGGAACTTATGTACCTGTGCAGATCGTATGGATTGTTTGTACGGCCGTGGAGGTGATTTGTGGATTCAATCCAGAGGCACATCTCGGCAACGTTCGTAATAGCCAGGGGTATTGCTCCAGCGGCAACCATGCGCTTGACGCATTCAGCGTCGTCACTGGCCCGAACACCTCGTCTAGCTTCACTACCCACCTCAGCGAGCATGCCTAAAAATAGTACCAATCCAATTGTCTTTACTGTATGTATACATGTAATTCACTTATATTTATTTTATGCTTAAGTTGTTAACTAAAACGTAGAGCTGTTCGCTTATTGGTGTACTTTTTTTTATCTGCTGATATTACAGCGTTGTATATTGTCAAAAGAATTTTTCCTTCACAGGACAAATTCAGTTTCTTGTTACCTAACATAGTCGTAATAGGTTACAGTACTCGTAGTATTTTATCATAATACCATTATTGTGAATTATGATTGTACTAAAAATAAAGTCTCAAATTTATTAATTCTTTACTATTACCATTAGACGAGCTACCTTTAATTGAAATGCAGTCCTTCACTGTAAAAGGCACACCAAGAAAAGGTTTCGCTTCGGCTAATTTTGGGATGTTATTACAGGCCGCTATTTCGTCGTCTGCTATCCGAGCATCCTCCAGCGCAGCTTCAAAGCGATCATCAACCACAGCGTTCAAATAGACTTCAACCTCGCGAATTCGAGCAATGACGGCACTAACCAATTCCTCAGAGGTCAGCTGTAACATACCATCAGAGGACATCACAAACAGATGAAATCTGTGTAAAGTTCAAGAACTTTATTAAAATAATTTTTTACGCACGCTTCATTGGTAACAAAGTCCTGTCGTCCGCACTAGACAGATTTCTAAAATCCGACTTTCCTGAATCGGATCACTCATCTGTAAAACAGAACTGGAAAAGTAGTCTATACTTTATTTATATTGTATACAGTATAACGTAGACTAACTGATTCATTCTCCCAAAAACCAACGCCTTCCGAAACATTTCACGTATTCCACTGAAAAGTATTATTCAGCGTCGAAATTAGAAGAAAAGACTGTGGAAGGATGTCGTGAGCCGGACAAAGATATACCACGCGCCACAGCGTTGTGTCGGCATATTGGATCTGTGACCGGAACCTAAGATATTGTAGTTAGTACTTCACCAGATTAAAGAATATATGAAAATGATGTTCGATCGTACATTCCAAATCTCGTATTTTGTAATAACATTCCTTCCATAGGACAACAGGAGACCCAGTATATGTATACAGACATTCATTCATATATAGAACTAGACCTATACAGGCAAAGGTTTGTTGTTTCAAAGCAATTGGCTTCGTTCCCTATTCGCTGGCCGTTATAACAGCATCTTGGTTTTATCGATTTCTTGTTGAACTCTTATCTAAAACCAGTCATTGTTTGTACGTTATCGGTATTTTGTTATAATGAAGTTTTTATAAGGGTGTATTCTAACGTTATTTCGGCGTGACATAAGGACCGTGTGCTGGATTCGCCCTGCCTATGTGGATGTCTACTGTAGCCGACTGTTCCGTAATCTGTCTACGAAAAATCTACCTTGCCTATGGAGACGCATCTCTAAGTGGCTTTTGCCGTGCGTGATATGATCAAGGTAAAGCTTCGGTATATGAAGAGTTCTAGATAGAAACATAGTTTACTAAAGATGAATTTAGGGCAGCTAAACGCAGCTAATTTCTACTATCGTTAGCAAACACCACAGTGTATCAAAATACTATCGTTGCTAGGCCGTAAATCATCTGGACGTTTATAGTGTCACGAGGTGGTCCTATATTTCAGAATCGGGGAATAGTAAATATAAACTAGCATATAAACTATTAGAAAGCATTGAGATTAGAAGAAGGATATGCATAGATAATATAACGTAATTGGTTATAAAAAGTATTTCCACAGAAGTCACCTAAGGTTAGCCATGTTTTTCTATTCGTAATTTATCTATTGTGTAACAAAGTAACTTTTCTCTGTGAACGCTTTGTCATCTACCTCCTGATTTCGGATCATCCTTGCGAGTCTGGTAGCTGAGTACGCGAGGAAGGGCTTCCGTAATGCCGGACACTTCTTGCGTCCATCGCGGAGCCCTTGATGGAATAAAAACTTCACTGTGTCATAGGTCCTAACGGTCAAATAGAAGAAAAGTTCTTTTGCAAGATGTAATAAAATCGCGAACAGTGCGGATGCACGCATCGTTATGCCGACAGCCAATGCTCGGAGAGGCACTTAGCAACGCTGTCTTCTACACTGAATGACAACGGTTTTGTGAGTTCCTCGTAGCTGGCAAGAGATGCTCTTTGCCTACGAGGCACACAATGCAATCTCGAAAGACTGTGCCAAAGAGCGTTCCATTTACTCGCTCGAACTGGAAAGGTTGTCGAATAGATACGAAAGAGTTCTACGGAAAGCCACGGATGGACTTTTTTTTGTCCATAACAAGAGATAACAAAAGAAACAGCACGACTACGATTGTGCCTTGTTTTCATACCCGCCAGGGCTAAATTTGGAGTTGAACAGGAAAGGTACGTAGTCGCGCAGATGAGCGTTGCTTGCTGATGAGTGTTTTGACCGTTTATCTTTAAATCCCTTAATCTCAGTCTTGAATTTCTCAAGCGGTTGAAGCCTTCAACGTTTATTCGTGTTTGTTTAATGATTGTTTATAAAAAGGATCAATAAAAATTATGGGTGTTATTGAGTGGTGATAAGCAGATGACGATGTCAGTTTTCGCTTGTGTTTTCTGAATATGGAATATAGTTGCATAATTTTTGTTTTTTACGATTTTGGGTTTCATCTTCCGATAATATAAGCACTATAGTTTGGCGAACACTGCGTAGAAATTCATATCAATTCTATTTTAGTACATCGACAACCCAGCAGGGTCTAATTGTAAAAGATTGGGGATCGCCCAACTCCACCAACTGCACGTCGTTGAACAAATCGTGAGAAAAACAAAAAAAAAAAAAGTTTATTCAGTTCATCGGACACGCTTAGCAACTTATTTGAAAATGTCATCAGTGATAACAGTGAGGCCATCATGTTGGCTATAATCATTCCATAATTGTGCACAGATTACATCCGCCAGGTCGAGTTAGATAGCAACGGCAAACGAATGGTTCGAAGTATTACGCATTTTGAGGCATTTTGAAAGGAGTAAACGTACTGAAAATGGCAAAGTGATCTCCTTGTAATGTAGATGAGTGCCTTAACTTAATAACTTGCTCGTACATGCAGGCTAGGAAACTAAAAGGCAGACATGACTCGCGGCCATTGGAATATTGCTACAATTTCAGATGACCTGTCTGATTGCTGAGATGCTAATTTGTTTTTCACGAAATAACAAGGATTTGTCCCACAATAATATACAACCCACTATTATACAATCAGTACAGCAATTTTACAAGTAACAGGTCAGATATAAGGACGCGCATACATCTCCGATCGGTTTTAATTTTAAGAAAATAGCAGACATTATAAATATGCGGCGTAATCCAAAAAAATGTGCCACTAGGTTACGATTCATAAAGCTGAAGCAAATGTAATAACAAAAACGTGGTTTCTTTCCGAGCTTTAATCAGCCAGATGCTTGCTACATAATATCACAAATATATTCACTTATACATAGCTAGATACAGCTGATAACAGTGGCTCGCTGTCTGGGGGGCGATCAGTATTTTAAGAAAATGGTTCCGATATCCGAAAAAGTGGTTGTTCGCTCTATCAAATTAACGGAATGCCATGATGTTGCCATTGTTATGTAACGTTTATAACTGCCGTTCCTTATATAGTGTGAGTCGCTTAACAAGATAGAAGTTGATTTAAATTGGGGATTTTTCAAAAGCATACCTTTTATAAGCGCACGCCGTCGTTCGCAATAAGTCGTCAACAATTTCAGGTTTAATTCGCGGAAGACTTTCGGGAGCAGCCTACCTACAGATGAAGTTCATCGAGGTGATGGTGGCTACGTTTAAACGAAAATTAAATTAAACTATTATGTAATTCATTTCTAAGTGGTGCTTGCTAAAAATGATAGTTAGGAAATGTATCAACAAACTCTGTATACCCCACTCTGTATATGTGAATGAAACTATAAGTTACCTCTCTAGGAGAAGACTCAACTTTTCATCTCGGTGGCCAAAATTTGGCTCGGCTTAATGGTGAGTATCCAAATACCTTGTTGCAGCATGGTAAACCCAAGTTCTAACAAAACATCTAAAAGCAGATTCTTGGTCATTATATATACGGAGACGATAGCCGCCAGCTAACCGCAGAATCAAGTAATTCTCAATGGCATGAGAAATTTGAAAATATCTATAATTGAAAAGAGTGTAAACTCCACTGTCCAGATAAATAGGGTCTTCGCAAATACCTGCCGTTGTTACAATGACGCAACGCTCCCTGGAGATGTCGAGGGTAGACACACGTAGAACGGCTTGATATCAACGTAAACACGATTGCTTGCCAGTTACGGGTGGCACAGCGGAAGTGTGTTTGACTTCGGTATCATTTTTAGACAAGCTTATCGGTAACCGAACATTTGAAAGAATAAAATTTTAATCCCATTAAGAGTTTCATGACGGCCGCAAAGGAGTATTACCACTTCAAAAGGTGATTCTGTTATGTCCTGCAAGCCAAACTGGCCAAGACCCATTCCTAGCAGGTGCTTTGACAGGTCTACACGCAAATGAAAACGATTGTTATCGCAGCTCGCACTTACAATTTTTTTTCGTGGAGCTCCAGGAAGTGTTTATTCTTATTTTTACTATTATACACATACCACATTTATCTGGGTCTAATTAAATAAAAAATTATGATCTCTGTTTTTATTCACCACCGACAGGGACTTGAGCGCAAACGTGATTAAAAGTTATATATGGATTTCTAGCGTTATTAATGATTACGAATCTCTAGTCGTCTTCTTTCTTTGTTGCAAAGTAATTTCTAAATTACCAAAGATTAGTTCTTTCCGCATATGCGCTACGTTTGAAAATTAGATGCCGTATCAACTTTTTACAGTACAAAGAAAAGTCTAGTAAAGGATATTCATAGGACACACATATCTCCTGCGATAAAACTAATCAATGAGATGTAGTTCTCATTCGTTCTTGCAAGCTTGCAGTTCCAAGTCTTTAGCGAATTTTAACATACTATTTAGTTGGTAGGGATCGATAAGCTGAAGTAACACACCTAGGCGCATTAAGATATAAAATCTCTCTCTCTCTATACACACACACACACACACATGTATATATATACTGAGAACTGGGTACTAGTGATGAAGATCCTTGCGGATGCCTTTGATACTGGCTGCTTACGATTCTCCTTCGGCGCTCATGAGGGCGCAACTTACAAATACTTCGTCCAACCTGAAATCCGTTAACAGACTAATCGGGTGGTAAAATTTCTTTATAATCATTTTCACATTAAAATTATTTGGTACTTGCAGCCCGAAAATTTATTTCTAAGAACAGCCTTCACAAGCTAAAGGCACTCGCCAGTATCAATAACTCATATAAAAGACCTAAAAAAAGTAAGATTATATTATAGTAGAGTTTACCTACTAATATTCAACTATAATCACCGGTACTTAGTCAATCCAGTCAACCCATACCTTTAGCATAATCTGTGATAATATATAACCTTAATTTACGTAATCGTTTCTTGGTCAAAACTACAGTCAGATGCTGAGAAGGTGTCGCGGAACCAAAACTAGTGGTAACTCCAACTTTAATTTAGAGTCGGTGATCACCCTTCGCTGCAAAATGTCTTAGTCTATCCGAAAACTTAGGTAATCCCACTAAGACTACGGAGGTTCCTTGGACTGCGATATTTGTTACATGACTATGGACATCCTGCAAGCCACATACCAGACAGGTCCAGTCGAACGTTGTGCCAGCTATCAGGAGTTGTGATACACTTCAGAATGCATTCAGGTTCGATCGTTGCATCATTCTGCCATGAAGCACGTTACGTGGACTACATTGAAGGCAACATGAAGTAAACACTTTACTTATATTCGGTGCATTGTTTTCGAACATAATGGAATCATCAGTCACTCGAAAAGGGCTACGTTTGAGTAACGCATTGGTCGTTTATTCCCCCAATAGGTTATTTAATAAGACGCTTTCTGGAGTAGATAAGAGTTGAATAACGTGCATGTAAGACGAAAACTTAATCACAAAATGCCTATACGTATCAAAGAAACGAAAAACCTGTAAAAATAAGAAGTTAACACCAAAAAAAAAACCACCAGCGTTTCACATGGACAAAAAGGACAATGATAGATAATAGTAAACTTTGAGCGACTCTGGACTCGTGCGAATAAAATTGACCACTGTACCGGAACATTACAGTTGGTTCAAGCAACTACACTATAAAATATAACCCGTTTTTCGAATTACAAAAGATTTAAGAATCATTACTGGGATTCGAAGCAGAATTGGCATCTATTTTCTCTTTTACAAAAACAATAACATTAATAGATAATTGCCTCTTGTTCAGTTATGTCTAAGTGTTCTGAAACTCTCTAAATTGACAGACTTGGTCAATGTGCTTCTAATTACAGTGGCGCGCCAATGGAATTGTATTTCCACGACTTGCCCTTATCTGCACTAATGTACGTAAATATTTTTAGCAGCTGCTTTATTGAAAATCGATAGTGATCCTTTGTTTGGACACTAGATTGTTTGGAACATTTCCTACGACAAATTAACCACAATAATTTTAGGATGAAATCTAAAAAACTCGTTGACCTTATCTGAAAAGATTTAAGCTACGAATAAAATCCTATTTGACTTCGGAGAAGATACATTGGAGAGCCTAGAAATTATCATTGGTAAAAAAAAACAGTGTATAATAGATATAGTCTTAAACAAATCGGATGTGCTTTTTGTACTTCGACTGATTGCAATTCAAGAATTACCTCTGCTAACCACGATATCTTATTCCTAAATTTACTAGTTGTCAGCTAGGTTCTTCTGAATAAAAAGAAAACGCATCTTATTGAGCATATAATGCTCCTGCGAAATGTAGTAAAACTTTTATACTAAATAGACCTAACTAAGAGGAAGATGTTGTTTTGAAAAAAATATCGTCAACTATCGGACTATGAGTCGCTTTCGAGTCTGCTTAGAGAATACTTTGCCTTTTTTTGTAAAATCGGGTGCTTGTCGATAATATACAGGAGAAACGTATTCAAGCATCTTTGAACGGCTATTTCAATAACATTGCTAGGTATTGATGCTTTCCTGGTCTTGGATCCGTACTTTTAAAATGATAGTAAAATTCTGGTGTGGCTCTAACGAAAAGCAAATTATGTTTCTGACAGGAAAAATACGTTGCGTAGTAAGCATGCAAATCAATGCAAACACTATGGCCCTAAATTTAGACTTTGCTCAAATTCAAGGTGAACCAGACAAACTTGTGCTCGTAACTAAGTTGGGGTTGAGTTCAGGCAAACTCCACTTACCGTGTCGGATGCTTGATATCATTATTACAGTCCCTAGTTCATCATTAGACCAGAAGCAATGCTTAATGGTAGTAGCAGAAATAAAGATCGAAACATTTTTAGTTCATTACAACAGATGATTTCTTTGTGCTCACACGAGGTAAACAGAAACATTGGCTTAATCAGTTACGTGCTGCCAGTATCCTTATCGATCAATTATATTTGAAAAATACTCCTTATTGAACAGGTCCCTGTCATGAACAGCCTTGTCTATTTACTAGATACCTACTTCTATATGATTCATTATGTGATATTGACCTAACATTTCTACTGTTTCTTATTATGTCATCACATAACACCGCTTTACATGCCTGCACATCTGATATCCCGTACATAAAATTCGCTTCTTCGCCGCCAGGCCGAGCCACTGTGGCCATGGAATCGTTTTGCGGCCCTGTAGTGCCATCTAGCGTTCGTCACCCCGTTTCCTCCTCACCCCAGCTGTTGATACGGATGACGAACCAACGAATTGACAGCGCGCGCGATTCGGCGCTGGTAACGATAGCCATCGACGCCAGCAACAGCTCCTTTACCGGCCGATTGAGGGGCCAACCGACAGGGTGTTGAATACCGCTCCTGAGTCGCTATCTTAGAGTAGTGCGTTCACAATGAGCACCGCAACCACCGGAGTTCCGAAAGTGCATGCGGTTTAAGTCCTCAACGGCAAAAGAAGCCCCTAGCAGTCCTAGTGAAACTGCTCGACTAGATGGGATCCGACTAGGAGCCATGGCTAAATGAAGCTAAATAGTTATACCTACATACGTGCGGATATAGACAAACAGGGAATGGATTCTTTTCATATTTTCTCGAGACATGCTGCAAATATCGCAACGGGAACCACTATGCAGCAAACATAGTGTACAAGTGGAACCGATGGCCTATGATGATTTGTAATAGCAGGTGAAATGACAGTGATACCGTATAATTTAACGCAGTAGCTAAAGGATACGATTTAAGTGTTTGATGAGGACTTCTGAGTTCATGAGAAAGAGGAGTATGACAACAATTAAAGCATTGATAGTATGACGCAGGTGAGTGTGAAGATAGTTCAATGTATGTATGCACAAAGAATTGGACCGAAACGTCTTGATAGTTTTAAGGTGTTCATATATATATATATATATATATATAGCTTTACTTTTATTTTTGCTACGTTTTACTTTTCTGCTACTATAATAGATGCAAGCTGAAGACCTTAAAACTGTCAAGGGACGTATGCGTCGTCGTCAGTGTCACTGCTGAGTACGATGCTCATTCCTTACTTACTTACTTACTAATAAGATGTACATTGAATTTATTACATTCTAGTTATTAGAAAAAAAACTTGGTCTGGTTCTTTACAGCCAAAAGCTGATAGTGGTGTTCACAGGAAGGATATGTCGCCTTATCATGCCGAATGGGACAACCGTTGAACGAGAAGGTCCGCGATACATCTCAGAGCGCGATAAGTGAAAGAGTCCAGGTTTAGGCCCATAGCTCATTTGTGCACCTAATATATAGTGATGGAGTTTTGCTCCGTTAATGTCCTGTGACGTCAGTCTATCAGATAATACGAGAAACGAGTGCACGGAAACGATATTCCGGTAACACAATGTTCCGCTAATGCGTCAGGCTATTAGCACACTACTTATTCTATTTATTTCCTAAATGACACATTAATCGAATGTACAGATGACTGTTCAACTTGATTTTGGCGACACTAATGTTCATCTAGTAAAATCATTCAATTTTAGTAAGTTCTACCGTTTTCCTTACCTGCTATTGAAAATTCAATCTACACATTTTGTTGTATAAGTAATATACACTATGCTTAAAGTAGCCGCAGTTATTTCAAACTGTTTCTAAAACGATTGTCTTAGAGAAGTACATCAAAAGACAACCTCGAATCACTGCCCTGTGGTACTAATCTATACGCATAGACAAAGAGCAATAATAGTGTGCTAATTATCCAAGTTAGACCAAATAATACTTACCTTACCCTGCACGAAACATCATTATAAATACTACTTTAGCTTCACGGATGTCAAGATGCACACAGGCTAATAAAATTTCTATCGTTGTGTATATGTATATTTATGTATTTTACGATACATTCATATTTCATACTTATTATTGGCTTTTTACAAACCTTTGTAAAATTACGATGATTTTTAATCCTAAACATAGGTAAAGTCAGAGCTGTCCGTAGACTAAATCAAGTAAACATATTTACAGGACGTGCGATTCGTACGATCCCGTCAGGTGGATGATGTCATGCATCGCAATGTATGCAAAGTCACACTTTATACAGATAGAGTCGATTGCCAATATCTTGTACTCACTGTGTGCCAATCTGAATTGATCCAAACGGTTCATCAAGACTTGCCTTAATATCTTTACTCCCTTCAGCCTTTATGCTATCCTACGTGAGTATTCTCGAGTCTACATTAGGCATGATTTTTTTTTCTTTGCAAAACTATACACTAAGAAAATTTTCCACTGTTCTGTGAATGTTCGTTGACCGTGACTGCCGCAACGTTAACGGCTTTCTGTGGTCTTCTCAGTCAAATATAGCGTTGTCTTCACTGAGCAGAGTGGTGACGGCACAGTCTCTAGACAGTCGCTTATGCCACGATTCGTGAACGGTTTGGCTCGGATAGCAGCTATGGCAGCAAAGGGAACGGCTGGGCGACCAGATGAGTGGAGTGCCCCCAGGGAGGTCGTTGCGTCAAACCAAAACGCTTCCCGGTGTCGCTCAGTATCGCTGCTCCAAGTTGTAACCAAATATAACCTACCTTGCTGTCATTTCAATAGTGATGGCGAAGACTCGAGCGGCAGCAGCGATTGTAGGTAGGGTGGACGCCCTGGTGGTGATCGTCGGAAGCTAGCTTCGAAAATTCTAGCGCCAGTCTCTATCATCGGTGGATATGCCAACTTCTTAGGATAAGAACAGTTTTCGCGCAATGAGCACATGTGGAAACCAATTGATATTGCAGCTGCTGTTGTTCTGAAGCGCAGGGGCCTCGTCTGCATCAATGCTAAGTTCATCACAAGTATATTGTGTTGAAAAGCTAGAAGGCTGAAGCAGAATGAAGCCTTGCCGTATTCACAGCAACTGGACATCGACATATTAATGTTAGTTTCTGTTACCTGGTTGGTTAGAAAGGGATCGGGAGAAGACAGAATTTGATCGTTGGTAGTATTACGTACTTGTATCACACTGGAAATCTAGCATGGCGCGTCTATAAAGGTTTTATTAGTGAGAAAGGTGACACAGCTCGTGGTCGAAAGGGATAACAACTATTGTATAGGTGTCTACGGCGACACCAGTAACATCGACCCCTCTACATGTGTTGCTGAAACGGAACAGAAAAACAACACGCCGATATGATCTATCTAATCAAAATGGGCGGTGCCACAAAATGACGAGCCGGCTAAATCCGAGTTCTCACAGCGTGAAGCAAGAAATTTTAGGTCTAGACATACGTTATATTGTAAGGTTCAGGGATTGGCCCGTTTGTAGAGCTTTATTATGAAGCTATGCCTAGCAATTGGCAGCTTGGAGTTGTTTGCCGCTAGAAAGCAAATATGTTCGGTCAAACATTTTATTATAATTTGCTGCTGTTGTTATTGTTTGAGCCAAACGTATGCGTCCTACGCATGATCTTCTCTACCGGGTCACTGAATCCATAAATAAAAGCCAGGTTTATTGAGGGCGTAACCTACAAGATATTATATCATAAATGACGTTTCTAGTACAAAAACAGAAAAAAAGAATAATATATGGTTTCATGCTGTATTACAATGAACAGTGATAGTTCTTCAGCAGCATATCAGCAAATATATATTGTACTGATGATCATATACCGCTAGTTACTTGCCTTTTAATTGATAATTAATCTTATTTGAACACCCGCCGCTCACTTACACCACTGACTTTTATACCTCATCAAAGTTCATCTGAGTGATTCATGACGCTTCAAGTTCTACATGAAAGATGAAATCGAAGTTCTACAAATCATCTCAATGATCCACAATGCTGTTGGTGCATGTGCGTAGAGTGTCATTTAGAGGCTGTTATGCGGCTACTAATAACATTATATCCTAACGATTAGAAATAGAACGTCGATCGTTAGCCGTTGCCCCCTCGGAGTATGATTTTTTTTATCAAGGCAAAACGGAATCATGACGCAACAAGAGAACGCTGCTAAGAGTGTAGAGGGTGTAAACAAACGTTTCTGTATCTTTCTCAGCACTGCGTTGGTAGTATAACTATCTTTTGCTGCCATATGTTCATATGGCTTTATTAGCGCGGAGGATCGAATAGAAAACACGACCGACTAATGAATCAGTCGTCGCCCTAGTAAAACGAAGTACTTCTGAAACGTTACCAACAGTAAAATTTGCTGTAAAGATATATATATCCCTTACTTCGCCCCCTCCCCGCCTTACACATATACAAGTACCAACCCCGCGCCCACATTCGATCGAATAAATGTTAGCGAAAAAATAGGCGAAATATAAGGAAAGAGAAAAGTTCACATGCACAAACCCAGTTCAACTTTTTGAAATATCGCTTCCAGCTGTTCTGACGTCGGACACGGAAATGCACAAACCGAAGTATCGTAATGGTTTTGTTTAATGATAGGCGAATCGATATTGCGAGCTGCAACAGAACCAACTCCGATCTCCTTTCGTAAATAGGGTCGAACTTTGGGCTTTATGTATGACGAGAAATGAGCCATTGTCGAGAAGAGTAACAAGTCAATTCGAATAGCTGAACCATTTACATGCGAGTGGGCAAAATAGAATGAAAATAGACACTGTCGGATTAATACAGAAAACAATTTTGACCACCTTTCACTCTTTAGTTCATTTATCTTCAGTAATAGCTAGCTTTATTTTATCCCCATAATGTAGACCAATAACGCCAGGCCGTTTGGTGGTCTCTTCTATCATCGGTATATGTGTCTGTTAGCTTTATCGTGCCCATAAGCAGACGACAGGAAAATGGCCAGGGTAAAAATGACTCGCCGAAAATTTTTCTCTGTTTTTATCGTACATATACGCAGATTTGCCTATCCGCTAGGTCGGCACGAAGAAAGGCCCACGACATTAGAAATGAAACGCGCTTATCGGTGTCTATTCATATCACACCATGTGTAAGTTAGAGTTGATGACCAGTTATGCTGACCTCATGAATGCCGCTGACTAGTTACCTCTACCGTCAAAGAGCTGAATGAACAGCTGGGGCCGAAAAAACGTTGCTTGTCGTTGATATAAAGAGAAATACCCTTTTTCGGGCAACAGTACAAAGCAGACAGTTAGATACGGCTCTAGCTTCGCCAGCTAAGGTAGGGATCAGTTGTACAATCCTGCTTAGTATGCTTATACCTATTTTGTGGATTCTCTGCACAAACCAACTTGGTTTCGCTTGTTGGTCTGAGTTTGCATGCATGCCGAGGAGTAGTTTAGCCTAAGGCGGGGAAATAGAGAATGGAAAAGACCTATGCAGTCGATATGATCCATTGCAGGGAAAATAAAGACGTAAACATTATGTAATAAAAGAAGCACAGTAGGTCCTATTTCTCATAGGAAGTCTGCAACTTTCATGGAAACAGACATCACTCATTCTACTTACAGTCATTAGGTTAAGGCAGTTCCCATTCGACTTACAGAAGTAGAACGGTTCTAAATGAATTTTGCGATACGAGCGAAGCTTGTATAGGTATTTTTCTTAATACAAACGTTTGGCATTTTGTAGGATTAAAGTAGGACATAGATATCAGATTAAAGAGAGAGAGGCCATGATATCACAGCTAATCGTCTAATAAAAATATCAAGCTTTGTTCTCTTTTTTTATCACGTTAAAGGAAAACAGCTGATGCGTAGCATTTAGCATTAAATGTTTCGAGTTTTATGCCTGGACATTGCCTGAGTTTGGTTCGTCCAATTTCGTATTTGGCTGGTTTCACGTGTTTCTAGGTTTAGTAAATAAGCACTTTACCGCCGCGCCATCACGGAAACATTCTCAACAACAGACGGTCTTTCTTATGGCCTATAAGAACCGGTATGATGACGCGTAGCTGAAAGAAATTTACCATCCTACAATAACTGTTGTTTTACTTCGAAGCGATTCGATAACATGAAGAGCCAATACTCTAACGGCTAACCTTTACTGTATTGAAAGTTTAATGAGTATTCGTCACCATTGTTGTTTATCTATGAGTATATAGTATACGGCCTATTCAAAGAACGGCCGTTAAAAGGCTTGTTTTTTTGGGAGTAGGTTTGGCTTGACGAGAAAACACTATGGTAAAATCACTACTTTTAAAAAATCTGTTTTGAATTGAAATCTATAAATAGATCCTTTTTAATCTATTTAATTTTATTTTAACCTATTTTAATATAAACCTATTTTTCCCACATAGGTAAAGCGGTAACAGTATTTCGGTTCCCATATTGATAGTGATCATAGTCGTGATAGTGTATTACAATGTGTTTTCCCACAATAAAAAAAACAAAGGCAACGCTTTTTACACCCATTTTTATTTTCTGTTTGTTCATATTCTAAAAAAAGTAGCAAGACCCTATTAAATATCGAGGAGCAGTTGACAGCGTTGTGGTTATACGACACTCAGGTCGTCGAGCCAAATAATGTATGTGAACCTACAAAAAAAATAATTTTACATTGTACATGAACAATTACGAAATATTTTCGCTCGTACTGTTGAAGGGTATTTTGAAAAATTCAGAAGAAATGTGCCAGCTAATGCTTTCGATTGTCAATGATAAGACCGGTGGCCTGGAAGGCGTTTAACGAAGAGAACAGGCTGTTGTATCAAGTTGTCTCCATAGCGTTCTCCATAACTTGCGAGCAGGCCCTTGACATCTATGGTACTAGCAGCACATCTAGCAACGTGTATTTCTATACGGCCATTCACTACTTCATTTTGCTTGCTGTCTCTAAGTAGTGTAGTGTGTTTAAGTGGCGGATCGACTCACCGCCAAAAGACTGTATGTAGGTAACATGGCGGCGATGCCATTTGTACTCACCTATACCGGATCGACGCTCCATCCCTTGAATACTTTAGGATACGCTAACCTACGAGAAAAACATGAAAAGAGGCAGATCCGCTCTGTGCACACGCCGAGCTCCGAATGTTTCTGAAGACGAAAACTAATTTTATATTCCTTCCGCCTTGGGAGAAGTGAGCTGGTACCGAAAACTATGGATCAGACCTGCTGCTGATATAGCCGTACACGCGAAATTGACACCAACACACAATACCCGGTTGAAGTGGCGCATCTCGCGCCATCTGTGAACGTTTGCACACAGTTGAACAGCATTAAGTCCGGCGACAATGATTTACGTACATTCTCTGGATGGGAGATGTGAGTGAAGCCAGTCAGCGGGAACGGTCCGCTAAGTGCGGATTGGCGGATAGGGTCTATGCAGGATTAATACAGAAAGTAGCAGAAGACTAGGTGAAGATTGCATGAACGTGGCCAGGCGCAATTTTTTTGAAGATGAGATGTTTTTGTCGTAGAAAAAGGGCTTCCATCAACAATGATAAGAGTTTGGATACACAGGACTCGCCAAGCTGATACATATCAAAGATCGCTCTGTGGTACTGGCTTAAGAATAGCTGGTAGAGCAATATGGGAAACAAACTTAATACTTATCTTGAAAAAGCAGTTGTTTCTTTTTTTTTTTTTAAATTATCTTGCTTTATGGTCACAGTGTGTACATATATGGATTGCGGCGTTAAACCGTCAACACCCTAGGTTTGGCAAGTCTGTAGACTGGCTTAATTACTTTCGCTTTTCGAGGGTCACTTCCCTTTACTAGACGCTACGCCATCCAGTAGGAATACTCTTGTTTGATATCATTAAATCTTGTTATGCGATACGTATAGAATTAGATAATAAGACTTTGTTGATACACAGTTTCTAGCGTCGTCGTTTGAAGATCGACTTCCATGTTAGATGTAACGCAAACATGTCAAGAATCGTGTTCATTCATTTAAGACTGCAGTAAGATTTCATAGGTTCACGGATTCGCTGATCACGGCTCAATGACGAACAAACGGATATGCCACGGCTGCATCCTATCGGTTGCGATTTCATTGTACCTTGACGGGCCTACTTTCCCTAGTTTGAATCAGAGTTACTGAATACGCGTCAGTAAATAACAGAACAGATATTGCGGGCCGCTTAAACTTGCGGGTATACCGCAAATAAACCTCCATACTTATTCTGAACTAGCGGGCCGTGCGTTGTTTATTAGAAGAGCGCGACTCGTAATTTAAGCCCGAACAACACAGTAGCTGTTTAGCACAGAGACTGAGCTACACTGATAACCCGAAAATATCGGCTGTGACTACTATAAGGCCTGTGTTCACCAATGGGCTCTATTATGGTGTGGTTTGAGTTTTCTCCCACCATGACTTTATGTTGTGCGTGGCCTTCCCATGCCTTCTCCCGCTGCCGTCAGGCAGAACAAGTTCTGTTTGCTGGCCCAGTTGATGACTCAGCGACACTCGTCTAACCCTGAATGACTAGGAGCTGTCGCCGCAGTTACTAGTAGGCACACATTGACCGTTGAAGCGTTGGACGACGAGAAAGTTCGTTATGGGCAAGCTGAGGAACGAACAGATCAATGGACAAGCGACAACTGGGGGGAACTCATGCACAGGGTGATTTTTACAACGTGAACACCATCTTAACTAAAGTAATAATTATTTCTATTCTGACAATCATCACGCTTAATATCGGTACGATTGCATTATGATTAGTGCGATATCCTTATGCCGCTCCAACAGGATCTTAACATTCAACGTCGCTTGTTTCGACTTAATTCTGTGCTGGAGTCTAAAAATTTCAAAGTAGCGGCTGCACACGCTTAAACAATCCCACTAGGTTAGCAAGCCTATAAAGGGCTACAAATATAGCTAAATGGACGAGCTGATCTAGAAATTGTTAGAGATAGTGGAACAGATCTAATTATCGTAACTTTTATCTCACAGAACTGAAAGTCTCAAAACAGCTTCGTCTAGATGCATACGCCACGCTATCTTGATTGTCATTAGATGGTGAATTATCCTTCAAAGTATATTCTTTCGTTGTATAAAAATTTAATAGATTTCAGTTCAAGGCCCACTAATGGTTTTGGTTCAGGAACATTCGGCAGGACTCATTTGACTCAAATAATGCATCGTCTCTAATTCTCGAATAGCGCGGTCGAGGATCCCATCAAAGGACTCAGGCGTCGCCGAGAACTCAAACACAGCGTGTAAATTATCCAGCCAACATCCGACAACAGCCGACGGTTTCATTCAGCTAGGGTCGTTGGCTGATCTAATCGGGAATGCAGTGTATTGTGCCGACTTTGAAACGTAACTGAAATCGTTCTTGTTTGCGATGACAAATCAACTTATGCATTTGCCTCGTTTGATGTTACACGAACGAACCTTTGGACGTACACTTGGCCGTCGAGGCCCATATTCGGACCGGTATAGACGTTCAAGGTGCTTTACGTTTAAAGCTACACGGCGCGCAGACATTTGATCTGACTAAGTAATTTTGCCTTAGCGAAACACGGTTTGTCTGAAAGCGGACCTAAACGGAAGAAGCGTCCTGCGTGAAAATGCTTTGTAAGAAGCACTCGAAATTGTCCCTTCACAAATCGATCCAACCTACATTAACTACTCCTAATTGACATTCGACTAGGATGAGCGTGTCTTAAAAATAGGAAAAAAATAGAAAAATATGAGCCTACTGCCAAAAAATTGTGCTGACGGTTTAACACCTCAAATTCCTAAAAAACTTCGATCTAAAATTTTCATTTTAAGCTTAGCAATGTTTAACTACTGTTCACTAAAAAATGTGCATTTTAACCATGAATGTGCGACAAGTTTTTATCGCGTCCATGTCTAGTAAAACGAAATATCTTCACTGACGAAGGCTGGACGCTCATCGCATATAGAACGAAGGGGGACGAGTGCGACGCGACCCGTTTCGTGAACAGAACTGTCAAAACGATAAAAAAATGTCATTTTCAACGCTCGAAGCTGCAGCGTATACTACAAGTCATATAGTGGCGCTGCGACGGCTTAAACGCTATGTCTTTTCCTAATGTCCACATTAAAGCTATCTAATGGTAGATGAACAATTAAAGAGACGCTAGTGAAATAAACAAAAATATAATCTTCATTAAATAGAAGATAATCATTGTTATTAGTGGCAATATTATTAATTAAAAAGTAGTAATATTAGTTATCTGATGCTGGATCGCTAGGTGTGTTCCATTGCTATCTGAGCACTATTAAAGAAGAAGGAAGTAAAGTTCAATCGATTGGTTACCTTAGTACTGACAATCGGGGTATCGACCGTTGGTGCGTTAATGATAGCGGTTTTTTGATTTTCGCTGTTCTACAGTGAAGAGAAAGGGTGTTCCACAAAACCAGGAAGAATAATAGTGCGTTTCTTTTACATTAGGTCGGCGTACAGCAGTCGTATGTAACAGTATATAATGTTCGATTCTACATAAAAATACGGAGCACAACGGGCGATGTATACAGACGAAATTGACGTTTTAATTTGGCTTTTATTTTACCGGAGACTGATACCGGTTGGAAAAGTTATCATACGTAATGAATAAACTACATGAATCACTCCATTGATTTAAAAAGACGGATATCTGTTCCACTATTTATTTTCTATGAATGTTTACGAAGTGAGGCGTTTGAAATTCAGCGATCCATAAGATCAGCCATATTTGCAAATATCCTATTTCTAATTTCAATACGTTCAACTAGATTACTTGGGTTCCAGTCCTTTCTGAACAATTTGCTTTTTCTTTCGTTTTAGTTCAGTTTCAACTGTCTACCTGCCCGAATGAGACGCTTCTAGCAGGCGATTCTTCTCGAGCGTTAATTTCATGAAACCTCGCCAAATCGTATTCCCCATTTTTTATTGTAAATAAATTATTTTTTACTTCAGAGTTAGCTACTTCATTCAGCTATTATTACTGATTACAATTATTTTTGCGTAATCAAATGTTTTTGTTATCATAACGGTTCGTATTCTTAGCGGAATTCATTTTGTAGATAACATAAAACATGAACGAAGCGAGCCATTTTCAAGTCTCGAGTATTACAGAATTGTTTTGTTCAAAGCCTCGAAACCCTATTGCATTTAAATATCTTACATTTACATTGTTGGCGAGTATCTGCCATCATCGACTTATTCAAGTTGCCATCTTGGGAGTTCCAGATCTCAACCAAACGTTGGTGTCCAACTTAGAAGACGTAATGGTCCCTTCCCTGGATGAGCTATACATCTAGTAAAGACCTGATTTTCTGTATTAACGTCCTATTCCTGGCAACAGCTTTTATCATGCTTGCACACTCCTATTGCAACTTTCTAGCCTTCTTTTGGAAGAATGTCCGACTTTCATACATTTCTTCCCCCAACCACGATAGTACTATTGTAGTTACGATAGGTAAAAGACGAGGTCGTTGAAAATGCTTTTCTGTAGCATCTTCCGGGGAGCCTCCCGCACTTCTATCCGTCTATAAGCAGTGTGGTGCCAGTCTTCCCAGCTATTAGTTCGTATCGGAATCGGGTCATCCAGTTTACCCCATTTGCTAGGGCTATATTTACTTTGTTCCCTAATTCCAGTTAAGTCCTGTAGTAATCACCAACATTACGTCGCCTGCACAGGCTACTGTGCTTACTTGCTTCGAACGAACACTCCGTGCTAAACTAAATCCACTATACTGAAAAAATTCTATTGCCTACCAAATTTTGGCATAAGTAGCATCCTAGCCTTTTTCAACTCTTCCGGGAAATGACCTTCTCGAAAATCAATAACTTCAATCGGTTGCAAAACAGATCTACAATATTCATGTTATACGCCGCAGGGTCTCGATATACCTTGTTTTCTTGTTCTGCGTACAGCGACATACCTATTTGCAAAAGTTGTCTTTTCCCTTGTCAACATAAAATCCCTAGAAGCATTTTTCTTAAATAAAGAGTGCAATATTACCCCTACTGATTTACCAACTATGCAAAGATATTTGGAGAAGACACAGACCGGACTTCATGCATGGCTGCCTTTCTTGTCTTACAATGACAGTCACCAAAAGTGCAAAAACATGACTGACGAAGTGGCGCTCAGCGAACGCTACTGTCGCACGAAATAGCGTTGGTCACGATACAGCAAAGAAAAAACGGAAGGAGGGAGTAACTGCCTCTTGTGGTGATAGAAGCAGTAGGACATGAGTAAGTTCAACTTACTTCATGTTCGGATACCATTCGCGCTATATCTCTGTGCTTATCTGTCTCTTTCGCCTGTTTCAGTTACGTTGTCTGTTGGGCCATGTTATTTGGATGCCCGGCCATGTGCCTGTTCTGGTTCACCGCTTCGAATTTCCTTCGGGATTTATTCATTCAATTCTTTCTTCCATTGCATAAAACATGAGCGAAAAGGGCTGCCAATTGCTCTATTACAATCCTAATAGCCATTGGAAGTACCAATGAAGCTCTTGGCAGATTCGATTACTTGTTGTCATTTGTCGTTTGCCTCCTCGCGCCTTCTTTGTCCAGAATCGATGGCTCGAACATGTGAAAATTCAAGATGGATACAGCCAGGTTTTTCGAGCGAGTAGCAAAGAAACGTCGCCACCAACGAGCAAAGGAAGATAGCGAGGATAACCTTTACAAAATGTCCCTTTGACGTTTCGGACGCCCTTAGTTTGACGTGTATGGTGCTATTCGCCAATGGCACATTACTAGATCTCTATTGATATTAACGCCAATAATGCTAGCTAGGCAAGTGCTAATAACAGCATAAGGTTTCTGTCTCAATCTCGGGCCGGAATTTTGCGTGGGGCAGTCCTGCACGTCTAGAACCAAGCATGAATTTTTTTAGCTTTTAGCAGGAACAGAAGAGCTCTATAGAACTGAATGATGACATATAAAGAGACAGTTGTTTTGTGCCTGTGATAGCGGCTGTACATTAGCTATCATAATCAATACTGCTGGCCAAATTCTCGAGCGGCAATTTCTTTTAAGTAACATCCAATGTTAAAAGATACGTTGTACTGTAGGCGACTCTGAGTGGACAGCACTAGTATATTACGGCAGACTGAGGCTTCTGAGAGTAAGTAGTGTTGATACGATGTCGTGCTCTGAATATGGCTATCGTGAAAAGTTGTAGGTAGTTGTTCAGAACCACATATGGCCTATACTGAGCTATATGCTGTTTCCCTGAAAGTAATGCTAAATGTATTCACTCTCGAACTTAATTCTACATAATCATACAATATGTTACTACTAGTTGAAAAAACATTTTATCTTGAAGTCGTAATGAAAGGATTATAGCTCGAGTCGCCGTTAATAATAGTTGTTATTTTATCTGGAAAGAGCTCAAGTTCTTCTTGTCGCAGCTGAAACCAGTGATTAACTTGAGTGTAAAACAGGCTCAAAGTAGAGGGCATAAAGGACTAAGCCCGTGTAGAAGGCTAACACTAAACATTCAAATTTGCTCGATTATCATATTAATGCTGATTATCTAGACTAACCGGAACATTAGATTACTATGTCGGTCACGTAACTGTCTTTGTTTAATTTTGGCACTTGGAAACTCTCGGCATCGTTTTAGACCATATAGCGCCAAAGTTTACTTGTAAATGATTGTAAATAATGGCGTAATGTTAGTCAAATTAATTTTACCCCAAGGCGCATACGAAAGACAGCGGATCTTTCCTCATCACAGCTGCAAGCATAGTCAATTGTGCAGTTTACACACCCATTCTATTGAGTTATACGCCGCTGGTGTCGATTGTGATAATAGTTCGTTGATAACCTTCTTCATTGTCTACAACAGCGACTTACTTATGCACATCATACCCTCATCTATTGTGTACCCAGGCTATTTTTCTTGTTTATATGTTGATATTATCCTTCTGGGCCATGGACAATTGCTTTTATCATTAATTCCTTTTCCTGTCGTTGCATACATACATCGATAGACAGAATATGGTTTCTTCTTTTGTTGCGACTCGGCGGTTCGTTGCATTGAGGGTAGTCCCTTAGCATTTACATCGGTTTAAAAGTAAGAACTGGCTTACCGCCGACTGGTTGCGCAGAAGCGGAATCGCTCAGCTTGGAGTTTGTTGGTCGTAGCTTTTCCTGGTGGTGGTTGCTTATCTCAGTTTCTCCTCCGTCTCATTTTTTCGTCTTCGTCCCGCTTTTAGGAGCTCGTGTGTTTTTCTGTGAAATGCCAACACATAAATACACATTCAGACATCGAAGCAACGATACAAAAACTACTTTTGCTGTTAAATCAACCAGGGTTGATCCGTGCTTCCGCTGTGGCTGGCCACTATTGTCTTCAGCTTGACATCATTCTCTTTTTCTAAGTTTTCATTTCTTTGCTTTCTATTTATCTGACTCTTCGCCTTTTACCGCGGCACCATGAAGGTGCCGACTCCACACAGTTTAGCCAGGCCGGACTGCACAGGCACTCAGTTCTCGGCCTTCACTCCATTGGCTGGTTAGCTGTTTGCCCCTGTCGATCTCCCAGGTCTCATCAGGCTATTCTGCGTTTGTTTCATCATAAAAGCTTACACGGGACCGGGGCCCCTCAGCAGGCGTACCCCGTAGACAACCGAACTGACGCACATGCGGCCAACTAGTCGCCGTTGCTGTTGGCATGATTGAGCGGTACATCAATGACGCATGAGTTAGTTACTCAGACACTGCCCTTACCACTGGCGCGCTTGTTGCTCTCATGCTGGCTCTTCAGGGATGGAGCAAAGTTCTAATGGCGGCTCAGCCCGCTGTTCTATTGGTCGGCTTATAGTTTTGAGGAATTGGTCGATTTAGTTGGTTGGTTGGGTCTTGCTGTTGCCGAGGCACAGCCCCGTACGCATGCAGCGTCTTACAGTCGTAATCGTTTGAAAGTCCGGGTCGACCCTATACGAACTCGCCGAAGGCAGGTATCGATTGACCTGGAAGAAATGTTAGAAGGGGAGAGCAAGAAGTCATGTAATTAATATGGTTCAGCCCTAAGTTTATCTTTGTTACCAGCTCGAAGAATGAACAGAGTTATAGACAATTTGTTTCGTAATGAGTTCTTGTTGTTTCGTCCCGCTTTGTTCCGACTAAAGGCTATATTCACTTCTAAACTCATATGACTGACGTTATATGGCGATAACTTTTTGAAAAACTTGCCAGACGGTCGTATTTCGCCACGAGAGGAAATTTACTACTGAAAACGTCTTATTACAGCAAAATTGAGTTGCGACTTTGCGAAATTCGATAACTTGAAACAGCTAAAACACTTACGTACTTATGATGAAATGAACTAAGGCTTATCTTTTTTGGAATGATTGCTATAGTGATTTCTTTACTAGATAAATATCGATGACTCGAATTTATGATTATTACCATTTCCAACGACTGATTTAGCAGTTGTCTTTGGCATGAACAAAACCAACCGTATAGTGCCGTTGTCATATGTCAGCTTTCCCAACCACTGCATATATATACTCTACGACTACACGTTTGGACAACCAGGTGTTCTTAATTGTTTTTTAAACTTATCATTAATCGATCTATAACTGTCCCCCATGGCCCATCATGATTTGCGAAATCGCGCACCTGTACGCACTAATAGAATTAGTTCCAAATTAGTTTGTAAAAAAAAAATACTAGTGGTATATTATGAGAAAAGTTAATATCATCCTGATGATACCGTTATCAAAAGTATCTGGAACTTTATTCCGAATGTTTTTCTTTGCAGTATGAAATGCGGGGGTCTTAGTAAGACCGTTTCTTGCGCACTATTGACAACTTACGAACTTCACCTCGATAACAAAGCAACAGTTTGCGATGAGTCGGGTTCAGGTAAGAACCTCCTAACATCTGAAGGATGAAAGTTAAGTACACCACTTGATGCTGTCTAAGGGGTTCATGCCGCTGACGAAAACATATGCAATGCGTACCTTACAATGTTGCAAGCGACACGTCCCTGCCTTTAAATGCCGGATATTTCACTTGCTCAGCCTTGTTATTATTCATTTTTTAAAGTTTACCATTAGAACAAATAGACGAGAACAATCATAAAAACGGTACCACTGGCAATCGACTTTCGTTGGTAACAATAAGATTACAAGAGTTAACTATCAATTATGATATCCGTTTGGTTCCGGTGCTATTATACAATATAATCATATCACCAAATCATAGGGTTCAATGATTTTATCGCTCACCCCGTCTTCGCTGTTAGCCATTCGTTGTTACATATGATCCACCCATATCCTAGCGTTCCGAGTTGTTCGTTCCTTCTTTTCGACGTCTTCAATGCGGGAGTTAGCAACAGCGAGTGGCTCAAGCCGTTCCAGCATCTATTGATTTTGTCATTTGTGCGTGGGTGTCGCTTGCTGCTGTCCAATCCTGACTCTCTTACGCTGTTTGTAGTGGCTCCAGTGGAACCAAAGTTCTTGAGCTCTTAGATATAACATCAGAAGGTAGTAGCGAAATCGGTAAGCGCTGACTTGGGCGGCGCTCCGTTTATCCACTCCGCGGGTCACATGCAGTCAGCTAGATAAGTGCATCTTTGTACTGACACAACTCATTTCTTTGAAAGCCTTGCAACATACAGTTGCTGCCTCGAACTCTAGGTCGTGCATGCAATATGATAGAACTTAACGCTTTAGCTAGGTGAAAAATAGGCTGCGACGTTCATCGAGATCCGCTCCGGTAAATGCCATATAGCGCAATAAACGCTAATAATAAGCGCAATAAACACTTTGTCGTTCTCTAGACAACAGATTCAAACTGGGAGAAGACAATCGGTTTGTGAGCCGCAGAGTGATTGGCCTTCTTACTAGTCAATGCCCAGGACACTGCATATGTTCCCCCATGCAGTGCTTGTTATGTAGCATCATTACTGCAATATCATGTAGCGATCCCCGTTATTTATGAAATGTAGCACACACATATGTAGGCAGGCTGCATGAGCGACTTCGTTTTTTGTAAATCAGGCTTTTGCGGGTAATCAAATATCAGAATCTATCATGAATAATTATTCAGAATTATTTATACCAGAACCATAATCTTCACAGGCTTTAGTTTAATCAAGTTGGCTTCACCATTGTTTTTTCTTCGAACAACAAAATACAACTCGTGGTTGTATCTGGCCATTAGAATCGGGTGCACGTTGCGCAGTAGAACTTCACGTGGACCTATGGTAGAGAAATTGTAATCTTTACTTGATTGAAACGTGCTTGATTTGACAGTCATTTCTTACAAAGCACCGGCTTTTCTACCTATAACGAGAGCTGTTTCTGAGAAAAAACCATTTTCGCTCAACTTGGGTTTAATAATTGGTTTCTTCGCACGAAATTATTAGTGCTTTATGTCTCATACGTCTGGCTCATAAAACAACACCTTGTGGGGTTATAAGGGCTAATTACATCGATACATTAGACTGATATATCTCTTTTTAATTAGTACATTTTAGCGGGCTTATTTCGGCACCATAATAGAAAAGTCTTTTACAAATATGCTAGTATATATATATATATATATATATATATACTAGCTAACTTTTTTTCTTTTGCGTAGCATTAATTGTTATAACAATAGCGATAAACGAATTCGAACCCGTATTCTCGCACTTTCCCATATATATGGCATATATCGATGAACTACTTTTACAACTTTTACATCAGATACCCTCTACAATGTCCCTACAAGCTTTTCCGTGGGTACATACAAATGATTCCCATTAAGGACATTTAAGCCACGACGTTTGGTACGTTTATATATTTTTCTTTCTCTAATTGCTTCAAATCTCAAAATTAAATACCATTGGTATAGGATTCTTGGTTCAACAAGATTCTTACTGTACATTTTTTCATTACAGGCGAGGCCGCGGCAGGACATCCACTCATCAAAAATAGATATATATATATATTTATAAATAAGTTTTTCATCAAATCACCATAACGGGTTCCTGTGAAAAACTCAAATTCGTCAAATGGCGTCATTCGAACCCGATCTCCTAATTCTGCTAATCGGTCTAGCAGCCATTGTCCTCACTTTTGCCATCATCGCGGCAGTACTGTGCCTGTACGTGAGGATATACGCCCATGTCTCAGAGTTTTTGGTCATGAAAAACATTGTAACTATTTTTATACGAGAAATACACACTTTGCATTCTGCAATTGACTAAACTGAAACGGTTCTACCTTTGGATAAATGTATATATAGAAAAGAGGACTTACGATGTCGACAGAAGCGGACTTCGCTCTTATTGTCTCTGTAACCATTGAATCGTAGATGGAGATGCTAGACTTATAATGCACGTAAAAATGAAATCTATCTGTTGGGTATAAATGTAACTGCCCCACTACCTAAAACTTGATTTTTATAATCAGAATTTGCAAACTGTCCAATTTTATATGTCACATAATATGCCGCTACAAATTGCACAATACGAACAGTCTAGACAATCTAGGTAACGTTATTCAAATTAAGCTTATTAAAATCGCGCAAGATATAATAAAAACATAAGTTAAATAACATAAGATTATCTAATAGAAACATTTGGGTAAGACTATCATAATAGGAATAGTTTAGACATGTTTGAAATTAAGCAAAATAAGGCCAGTCTTTAGGTTTATTAGGAACATCTACATATATTGATTTTATTTACCCGATTTTAAAGAAATCTGAGCTATGTAAAGGCTATTTATCGTTTAGGGGCATGGCCCATTAAATGGGTAGTAAATTTGGTTTCGTCTCTTTCGACAGCCGCCACGTGATCATACTGTTGTAGTATGATCATGTAGCACCAAGTGTGTACTTCGGTTATAATGGATTTAATAATGAGATTAGAACAAAATGTTTAAACAAAAATATTAAGTTCACTCTGTTGATGTTGTAAGAAATTTACAGAGTTTTAAGTTTTTTTGTTCTTTTTTTCAGCTTTTTTTTCTGGTACATAAAACACATCATAAAGCGCCGCAATGGCTAAAAACTGATGCTTAAGGTGCATCATTTTATATTAGGGATTGCAGCGTTCATATTCTGGGCTTTAACTGTTTATGCTCTGTTTCATTATTATCGTATATATCGTGAATGCCCCGGTTTGCAACGGTGCAGTCGCCAATAATTACCAACCCATAAACGCAGCCAGTTAAGTAAACAGGGGTATCGGGAAGTCTTCTAATTTCGGTGACTATCGGTGACAATAACTATCGCAATTGTTGCTTGACGTTCCTTTCAGTTGGAAAATGCTTCGCAAGGAGGTGCGATGGCCAGGCTTGCAAAATCCCTATGGCTGGCCAGCAGATATGATCGGCGACCTCGACGCTCATACTGTCGACAAAAGTGTATGTAAACAGAGACTTCGACCAAGTCGTCTCGAAAAGAATGCCAAGAAATTTCATAAAACACTGGCCGACGTCCTCCCAGAAGCGTGAGTCAATATTGATTCTTATTGTTGTACACATAATTCATTTGTTAGAAGTCTTTATAGATGCTCGTGCCAACTAATTGTTTATAGCATATTACATTAGCATTACTAGTATAACTCACTAAATCTAAGATATGAATACCCTTGTCGATTTTACTCTTAGACAGTTTAAGTGATTTTTGCTCCAAGTTCACGTTTTTTGGTCATCCGAATATGGGCACTAACTCAGTGAGCAGTACTTATACTGCATACTAGACTTTTTATTCTCTCAGGGAACCTCCTCCAGTCCCTGTTCGCGTAGACTCGCTTACAAGTTCCGACCGGAGAGCCCTTGAGTCAGTCGGACGTCAAATGACCAAGAATTCCGAAAAAGAATTCGATACCATTCGGAGTATGCAGGGGCCGGCTATAAAACAGCGACAGTCGACGGTCGAGAAAAAAAGCCGAAACACTTTGGAAGGTGTCTTTCCCTCGACCTCGAATGCTTCAGCCTCAGAGGAGCAAGTAAAAGTACGACGAGATCGAAAACGTGCAAGCAGCGGGTACCGCGATGAAAAACGAAGATCACCAAAAAATTCCTTTAGGGAACACAGCTATCTACCGCAGGCCCATTTGCAACCCGCCCAAAGAGAACGGCCAAATGACCACGCCATTGAGATTACTGAGGTAAGAGTGTTTAAATTTGTGCAGCTCAAACCGATGCTATATGCCATTAAACCAGTGCGCTAGGTTTACGCAGTGGATAGATTTGTGCTTCAAACGTTTTTTGTCCCATTACAAACAAGCTAAGGGATTTTCTTAATAGAGAAACGTTTGGTCGACTCAGAGATTTTTTCAGATGCTGAATGATTTTTTTTTGGCTAATTGTTTCAGGACAATGAGCCCCCTCCACCGTACAGTGAAGTTCGACGTTACCCATAACGGGGCCATTTAAATTATTGGATTTGGAAGTGTTGAAATCTGTTAATATAGGATGACCTCAGCGAATGACGTACTGCAGCTTTGACCATCTCAATGCAATTCAGCATGCTAAGTAGTGATATGATACAGACTTTCATAGTACATCGACGTTACACAAAATACACACATCTCAATTACAGTGATACTAGAATGACCCGAAACCGTCACCCAAGAAAAGAGCATGGACTTATTTCTGTATACTATAACAAATATATGTCCATACAATTGCATTCGAGAAAATATCGTTTTATCATACCTCGTTCGCATGAAATAAAAGCTCAGTTGGTGTAAATTAAATCAGACGCAGGGGTAGCCCGCTACCAGCCGTCGATTGTGATGACTTCAACGTTGCCAATGAAAATCAGCGTAAGTAACCGGAGACGACGAAAACAACAACGAAGTAGAAGATAAGCGAGTGAAAACAACATAATGATTTCTAGTCCCTATAAACTATTATTATTACTATATTATGAGGATGCTTATTATTATCCGTTGTGAATAATAAACATAACCGCACCTTAATTTATCTAAATTATGCGTCTTTATTCAGTAGGTGTGTTTCAAGCAGCTACTCTGCCACTGTAGAATATATTATTATTACAAACTAAAATGAACCAATATCTCTAAAGTCCTAGTTGATTTTTCTAGCAGTCTTAATCATGTGCACGATCTGCATCGGTTTTCCTTTGGATGTTGCAGCAAACTCTTCAGTAGTACAGCTTAATAAAGCTTTCAATTCCTGAAGCGGCTGAGTAACCTGTAAGCACCCACGGAATACAATTAGAGCTGTTGGCTTCCACTTAATTAGTCGAGGTGAAATCGACTAAGAAAACTTCAATTGTAATAAAAACATTTGTCGCTACAGTACAGACTTTTTTAGGTTTATGTCGAGGCGCAATAAACGAATGATTTGAGGTATACTCACCTCAGCAAACGATAAATCATCGAGAACATCACACAGGTATCCGAGGTCTGTGGCTAACTGGTGACAAGTGGTATCAGGCAAATATGTCAATTGCATAACTTCGTTGATTGTAATATTGGAAACCTCACGACACGCCAACTCCAACATCCAACTGCCTCCGCCAGTTGAACTCGCACCAATCTGCATAGAACCAACAAAACATTTCAAAAATCTTCAAATTTTTCTTTCGTTTTTCACCCTTCTTTTTGATGTCTTTTTTTATTCATTTAAAAGGACAATGTAATAAAAGGCTCTGGTGTATTTCTGCTTGAATAAAAACAACAAATACAGCTACGCAGTTCAAATAAAATCATTTCTACTCTGCCGTTACCGTGTTTATGATGTTGTTTGCAAGTGACTACAAATTTCGTAAAAACTTTTTTTTAAAAGTTGCAAAGTTAGTCCTCTAGTTCTGTTACAGACGATCGAAGAAAGCGTATACATTCATGAACAAAGAAATGAGCATTGTAACCACAGCTTTCCCAGTCTTCCGTAATGATTATATTATAATAAGTTGTGAGCCGAAGAACAAAGATGTCTTATTATACTTCCATATACCTTATTGATGTATTTTTTTTTTTATACGAAAGCAAAATATGATGCTTATAAATGGATGTCTGATTGCGTCTGGTTTTTAATTGCCTGTGGAAATATTACTGTTAAACTAATAGAGCGAATTGCATCTCTATACAGACGTACAGAGTGTTCATCGTCACTTGGTAAATGCTGAGAGATATCCAGGTATTGTGGCAGGGTCATTAAGTACTGTCCAATTTGCGTGACGTATTCAAGTGGCGATGAAGCAAAATTGGGCATGCTTTCAGCCGACCGTAAAGCGCCCGGCATTGCCTTAACGTGCTCGATAACACGCGACGTGACAACTCGGACACCCACGTGTTGAGTTTCTTGTTCAAGTTTTTCAAGCGAGTGCATCCACTCCAGCTGAGGCTTTGAAGTCTGCAGAGCCTTGAACCTGTGGTAACATAAAAATGTAACGGTCAACAAGATTTGAAGAGGCGCGCTCATTGGTCTACTAGTTTGAAGTTAGAATAATAGTGAGTGATAAAAACTGGATCAAAGTATTTACCCAATAAAAATCGTAACCTCTAAATCACCAAGCTTGATCTAATATAATGCTTCCGATCCAATTATGTGAATTGTGGGACTACTGGAATACTAAATTTACCGCATTAATTTTGTTCACCAAGAAAAACTAGTAACGTTACCTTTGCCGCAAAGACGGCGTAAGAAGATTTGATACAAGGTCCGATAAAACACCATACCTTTCCTTTAGGTATGGAATACGACTGATGGTAACTTCCACCTATAATATCATGAAGAGACAGTCAGCGTATGTAAAAGTAGAACGATCTATAAATTGCTAAGCTTGAACTGGGACACGTTTTGAAGGGTTGCTTGTTTCAATGGACATGTAACCCTTCGTCTCTCTTAGCTTGCGAAGAAACTCAGCGAATTCCTTCTAAAACAGAACTCTTTGGATTAAAAGACGAGAATTAGCTATTGCCTATGATAGTTCAAATCAACGCGGAAAATCCACAACCAAAATAGCTCAAATAAGCTATAAAGGTTTTCCTGCTGCACGACTTTATAAAGCAAGTTTTAGCATCAATAACTTGTTTGTTCTCGGTGCCTCTTCGACGAAAATGTCTTTAACGTTTACTCCGACAACTGTCTCGTTCATTCACGGATATCTTCGTTTGGCCTAGAAGTGAATTTCTTATGTACAGTTATGTCTTAAGTATCAAAAACTATTGAAATTGGCGTTATATCGCCACGGCTCTGTCGTAAGAGCAAAACCGTTATAAACTATAGCGATCCCATGTATCAATACTATGCTAAGTTCAGCAAAAAGGAAAACTGGGACAAAATTATCACTAGTCCAAAGCTGTGTTTTGTGCAGGTCTTTACAAAATCGAAAGCCGGTATTTTGTGTAGCAAAACTGTTTTGAATAAAACATTTAGTGTGTAGCACGCCTAAACCTCAACGAATCTAAGCGTACGAATATCATACCACTCATGATTACTATTAAAATCTGATTTGCTAATTTAAAAATTGAGATTTTCAAAATTGCTTGCAAAGGCAGTTCAGGCTTTAAATTAAAAACCATTTTGAAACGGATGACAGTGCCAATGAATCCCTAAAAAATATTTCTTTGTCGCTTGAAAATTCATTTGAATATTTGTTTTCATATGAAAAGCTACATAAATATCGGTCCGATCTAGACCAAGCACCCTGCCTAAAAATGCAAAGCTATGTAAAATACACGAGATAGCCATTATAGGAAACTATCTTGCAGGTTCTACCATTGTACAGGTGTGGGATGAGCAAAAATGGATTTACAGTTGGATATGCTTAAATCCAAAAATCAGAAAACGCAGTGTTTTTCTTAATTGAAACAGATGCTGTTTCAGCTGTAAACACGCTTCTTCTCCTAAATATAAACCATTTTTACATTCACGTCTCATTCAACACTCAGTTCTGTTCTTCACCTTTGTCATATAGTTTTTCTCTATGTTTCAAACTTTGATTTATACGTTCTAATGAATTCCTACCTTTGTGCAGAGTTCGCTTATCGACTTCTTGTATGTAGCAACACAGTTAGCCCTAATCAGCACCTCGTTTACCAAATCCCAATGGTCAAGCTGGTCCGCTTCGGCTGCAATTTTTAGCAACGTGTTGAGATCTTTTCGGCATTGGTCAACAAACAGGCGAATCAACTTTGAGGCCGCATCGAGAAATCCGGGATAACAGGAACTCTGTGTACGTTCATTACAAGCCGTTTCAGCCGAGAACAGCAATGTGAATAATTTTTCCGCATTTCGTCGGAGAATCTGGTGACTTTCCTGCAATGCGCGAAGATCGAAGTTGTCCTCAGGCTGCTGTACGGTCTGAAGTTGCCGTTGAATTTGTTGTTCTTGATACTGAGCATATCGACTCACGGCTAATCCAAGGAAAGTGAAAAGTGTACCAGCCAGTTTCGATACCTCCGGAAGAAACTTTGCTTCCTCTTCCAAACAGATTACACGTTCGAGTGAAATTGCAAGTTGCAGCTGAACTCCGAGTATGTCCAGAATTGATTCCAGGACGTCGGCCTGATCTGCGAGCCAGTTTTCAAACGCGTCTTGCAAAGGAGGTTCCATGGCTGTAAGAACATCCGACGCCATTTCTGCCAGAACACCTCTGGCACCCACGTCACCTAGTGACAAGTGTCGACCCACAAATACAAGCTGCTTCTCACACTCGGAGGTTAGCTCTCGATGAAACACCAACAAAACCTGTTTAAGGTTTGAATGATTTTGGGATGACCACAATTCTTGCAATCTGAAATAGTAGATACATTATTCTAGTCAAATTTATGTCACCAAATATTGTTTGCTCTACTGTCAGAGGTATCGGCAAGATAACTATACAAACTGTAGTAAAATGGCAGCCTACCGTGCTTTGATGCAGCCTTGGTAATAGGACAAAGCTTGCTTTTCTAGTCCAATTTTGCCAAAGAGAATAAACCACCGGGCCGCGTCCTCTTCCATGACTGAGTTGACGGCGGACACAAGACGTGGTGCCATGCTTGCTTCCAAACGATTCTTGATCCGTTCCAGAGTCTGGCTTTTCTGCGCGAAATCTGGGGCGCTCCTGAGCGTATCAAGTGAACGTTCCAACTGTGTCACCCTTTCGACAAGCAACTCAAGATTATGCTGTTGAAAGAGCGACTCTACATCCGATACTAGAATGGACCACGAATCCGCCTCGCGTAGCGCACTTTGAGCTTCTTCCATTCTAACGAATAGCCATACAATGCACATAGGTATATTTTAGAATAAAAATTTAGCTTTGCAGTCACAATACAATTCAAAATGAATTCACTTCTGTTTTCCACGTCTCAAGGACCGTATAATATACAAAAAATGAAATTTTGAACCTTACAAATGGCTAAGGCGACTGATATATCGGATTTGTTGGAATTGTTCCTCTGACTAAATCTTTGTATATCCTAAAATTCATGCTCATGCTACGTTCATCTGTCCATAATATAATAATTCCGGACAACACAGGTTTTTTTGAGAAAAGTTTATCAACGTCGTCAGTCGAAAATCTACACACTTTTTTATACAAGCGATATGCAACAAAAATGATTCCAAAATTACGAAAGAATACCATTGCTTTAGGCATAGCACCTACAAATGTCACTCGGCAAATAGAGGCCTCGTGCGAACCTTGTTTTAATTGTATCCAGCAGATCTAAATACTGCGCACTACGATTGCTCTCGAGTTCCTGAAGAATCATCCCATTCTTTACAATAGCCTCACTACGAAGTGCCTCAAAATCCCGCTGAAGTTTGGCAAGCAATCCTGTGCGTTGATGGATCTGAATTCCGCAAAAAGGAGAAAAAGCACTGCGGTATATTATAATTCAAATTGAATAAAGTTACTCAGTGGTATTTTTCCCCATACCGTTTGTCTTAGTATCCGGTCCAATAGAAGTATTATAATTTATAGAATATAATCCAAGGGATAAACCTTATAGGACCGGTATGCGTTACCTGAAAGGCGGTATCCTGCAAAGACAACGAAAGTTGGTGAATGAACAATTGGAGTTTGAAGGAAACTTCATTTGCTGTAGACTCAATGGCAGACTCGGATGGATCTAGTGGGTCCAGCAAGGAATTAAGCCACTGGGTGGCTGAGAACGATGGGGCCGCAAATGCCGATAATTCCATATTTTGCGCTCCTTTCCTGCATGGATTTAACACGAAATAAAATAAGAATAAACCACACTTTTTTTTTACACTAAGGTTAAACCAGAAGGCTATACAGTTAATTTTTTCAAATACTTAGTACAAACTGTTATAGGAATTTGCACTAAAAGGTAATGTCTTTCTTAAAGCTTAAAAAAACGGATGGGAATATTCAAATGGAAAATTCTCTATGTACACAGTCCGAGCGTAGGGCAGGGTTTTTTTTGCATATTTTTAAAATAAA
>NW_019213420.1:144570-163736 GCF_002532875.2 Varroa jacobsoni
CTGTGTTGTACAAGTGCTGACAAACAATATTTCAGTAAAAGAATAGAGATTTCGATGCTCTGAAACCCTAAACACTGTTGTACTATTTCAGTGAGAATCCAGGCCATTTCTAGTCCCCGAGTTATTTATCTTTAGTCTATTACATATTACACTAGAAGTTCAAAGAGGCACCCATATCTATTATAGTTCTCGCAAACTTTTGTCTATACACAATTGTAAACAAGCACCATTTTCTACCATTTTATCTTAGTTGGAATAGTTGGAAATTACCTAATCGTATTCCGAACTTACCTATTTAAGTTAATCTAGTTAGACGCTAACAATCATACACTTAAAGACGATGCTCCCTATTTTATTTATAATCTCAGTATAAATAATTACACCCGTTCAGTCAATCCGTAAACGATGACGCAAGTAACACGTCACAATTATCCCCTGTAGAACTATATTCGGTTCCAGAGAAAAGACATCTGTTCGATTTTCACTTACTCTTCCTCTTGTCCTCCCCTTTCTTGTTTTTCTCTACTTATTCGTCTGCTAGGGGCGAAATCGCTCAATACAAACATATACTGCTGGCTCTGAGTGACTTTACTTTTATGTCAAGATCATCTGGTCGTTTATTACAAGGATACTGCCAACCAGCTGATCAACTCTACAACGTTTTTGTCAAATTTGTTTCAAATCGAAATTGTGTTCAGCAGTGAAGTCCGGCTGGCTCTCAACCGTATTATCTTCCATTAGCTCGCAACAAGTGTGGGATTTCAATTTGTATAATAGTGGCGACGGTTAGCTTCAGCAGATTCTCTGCAAAAGCAAGAAACCTCTTTATGTATCGCCTATGTACCTAATCGCATCTAAAAATCCGCGCTTCTTTTCCTTGGCTTAATTTTGTTAGATAGCGGTGCGTCTGTAGCATACCTTATTTGTGTATGTGACTCGGTTATTTTGGGTCCGTTGACAACAGCTTGTGTACAGTAGCATTTTCTTCTCATATATCCTTTTCTGATTAGTGCTGTACTTGTTTTCTTCTGCGTGCATGAATGAGTGTTGAATGAGACTTCGCTCATGTATTTTCTAACAACATGTAAAGTTGCTTTTGCGAAACCTACTGTCTTCCTTCTGAGGTAAGTCCTGCTGTCAAACCTTATCGATACTGACTGCAATCTTGGAGCGATAATTTACTTGCACCTCAAAAATTAGATTTAGTTATGTTACCCTAATATAATAATCACGAACGTTATTTAAGGCGATTAATAAATAAATGTTAAAGGTGATGACATAAATAATTTTGTTCGGTAAAAAACATTGAACACATTTTTATTTATTTGCTTGATGCTTTTAGCAAAGTGACATAAAGCCAAAATCTATTGGAAAACTAAATTTACCAACGAACTATACGGTAATACTACTGATTTTTTGCAGCCGAGTCATAAATGGTACCGTGGCTTTAGGGCGGACATACAGGTCGGATGGTGCAAACTCATCGAATCACAACAGGCTGTCAAGCGCAGACGCGAAGACATTACGGACTTCTTATAGCACTATGGCGAAAAATGGCAAAAGCTCCATTGCAGGAGTGAATGAATATCAACGATATGTCTGTTCTGTTGTACCCACACTTGAATTCGGAAGTCATAAAGGCCAGTGTGGAAGGATTGGAGTTATTGGCGGCTCCGAGGTCTTTGTCGGTTTGTCATCATGTCAATCTCATCTATATGTGTAAACCATACTGATGTCGTTAGTTAGTCGTCGGCAAGTTAGATCTCTCTTTCGTTTTATATGTACTATTTAAGCAGTTAAGGATGACTTTGGGCTGCAGAACCAAGCATGTCTTCTTCCAGATCTGAGCCTAGGTCACTACATGCCCTAAATTTAACAGACAAACATGTTACCCACTGCGTTATAACGGGGACGATCCTAACCATATGATATGATCAGAATGGAATACCTTTTAGACGATAGAATTGGGGTACCTTTTTTGCCATGATCTAGGTGAAGTCCGTTATACGCAGTAGAAAAGTCTTAAGCTAACGCCACCATAATATAAACTAACCATGAAACCTGTTTTTCTTTAAGTTCAATAAAGCGATTAGCTACACAAAGAAAGAGTACAGAAAGGTATTCGCAATACTTCCTTTAAACCATTCCCTCTTGATTGAAGTACTCTAATCAGAGTAGTTATACAATTAGACGGTAAAACTCGTTATTTCCACAAATGTTTCTTCACTGTATTCAGTTTTCAATACAAAGCATTTTTTTCACTTATGTATGTTTATATTCGTTGTTGTTTTTACAGGAGCACCGTTTTACGCATCAATGGCAGCTCTTCGTCTAGGAGCTGATCTTGTTTATGTGTTCACTACACAGGTATGCAACTCTCTAAAATGAGGTTTCTATTTCGACAGGAAACTTCTAACAAGTTAGCAAAATTACCTTCTGTTGATCATTCTACACAAGATCAGGCTGCAGGGCTTATGACTCAGTATCTCCCGCGGTGAAGCCTTAAGCTCAAAGTTTATTCCAATAAAAATAATTCACTTTTTTTCCTACAGCGGTTCGGAATATAAAACATTTTAAACTTTTGTGAAAAAATAGACCAATATAGATTATCTTGGTCTATTTTTTCATACAATAGCTTTTCTTATTATAAGATCCAAATCCGATTTTTGTTGTTTAGAGTGCGGCAAACCCGCTGAAGTCATACAGTCCCGAGTTGATGGTTCACCCTTACCTAGATAACAAGGACTGCGTTCAGCTAATGGATGCTACCCTACCGAAACTGCACGCGCTTGTCGTTGGATGCGGGCTGTCTTCGCACCCGGAGGTGCACGCCGCGGTTGTGCATATTATCAAGCGCGTATGTAACAACAACATTAAATTACAAATACCTTAAAAAAGAGGCGATTGTACTACTGATTAATTCGCTGCTGCGAATGTTGATTTTGCTGAAGCTGGTTTTCTCATTTGATTCTGTTCTTTGTTTCGAAATATTTGTAGTTCACTAGAACTATTCTGTAATAACCGTAAAAACAAGTTGATTAAATTACACATAGACGAATGATAACCTTAAATGGTTCCTTTACAGCAACGAAAATCTATTGTTTACTTTAGGTCGATTAGGACAATACTTGTATATCAACCTAATCGTCTTCTACGGGTGTTGCTCTTAACAGGCCCGAGAGCTCAACATGCCGATTGTCCTTGATGCGTCCGTATTTCCATTGATTGTATCGCAGCTTGATTTGGTTCGTGGCTATAAGGGAGCTGTACTCACCCCTAACTTTTCAGAGTTCAAGAATCTTTACAAACATGTCTGCAAGGTAATTAAATTATTTTTTGCCTGGTTGGCCTTTAGCTTTGAGTACCTCATAGCTTACAGCTCGGGAGTCGTTTGGACACTGCTACGGAGGGCATGAGGTACGCGTTAAGCCTTGCCCCCTTGCTACTTCCCTTTGTGTCATGACCCGCTGGTGCTAGTGAACACATTTACCCTCGCTAATTCTACTCATCCACCTGAAATCTGTTTTGTAGGTATTCAGAGTCGCACCAACGAGTTACGCTAGACTAGCTTATTATGCTTTCTCCATTATCGCTAGGACAAAACGTAATGATTGGTCTACAAGGTAATTGACGCACCTCTATTGTCCGTAGGATAGGCACGATGGACAACTGGGGCCCCGTGAAACACCAAAACGTGCTTTCTTGAGAGCAACACGCATGGCAGTATTATAATAATTGCGTTCATTTATTGATGTATTGACACAGATGTAGAATGATTTAATATAAATCAGGTATCTTAGTCGAGTAGTACTAATTCAAGTTCAGCAACATATCATCATTTATGCGCAGATTCATACACAGATTGATTTCTACTAGATACTACTTCTTAGTGTAGATTTCTTACAAGGAAAGGAATATTAGGAAATGAGTTTACCGAATAAATCTGATCCAAGACGCCGAGTTTAAGGATGGGTTCAAAAATTATATTCTAGTTAGTCATTTGAATTGAAGATTAGTTATTTACAGAGGAAACGAGACTTCATTTAGAAACTTCAACCCTGCTATTGATATTCACATCATCGTTGCAGAAGGAGTTCACTGCGAAGCAAGCTACCCCAGAATCTGTGGAAGCGTTAGCATCTTCAATGGGTAATGTTACGATCCTCGCAAAGGGTGGAGTAGACATCGTAAGCGACGGGCTGAGCCTTGTACTTGGCGATGAAACTGGTCAGTAATCTCTATCTAATACTTTTTTTAATTTATTAAGGTTATTTTAAATAATTTTATTATCTATTTATTAGCTATTAAAAGCTGGCTTTCTATCAGATATATACATGTAATACAAATAAATAAAGTTGTTTGGCATTGCCTAGATAAGGTGCGTTTTTGTTTGCCACGCAAACGAGCTAATCTGAAGATGATTCAAACAATTGAATAAAAATATGTTTAATCTTTGCTGATAATTTAACTGCGTTAATGACCACTACAGTCCGTGGTATTTATTGAACGGTTTTGAATGGACGAATCAACACAATAATACCGACGATACTGACTTGTTGGAAGCAGGTTCTCCTCGTCGATGTGGTGGCCAAGGGGATATCCTCGCTGGTCTGCTTGGAGTTTTTTCATATTGGGCCTTTAACGCTCAGAAGACTGGTATGCTGTCGCAAGCTTGCCCACTCGGCCCAGGAATCGTCGCTGGCCTTGGAGCATCCATGGTTTGTAATTTTTTTCAAGTTAGGTATTGCACTGTACCCTCTACGCACACATGAGGCCTGGCTTGAGATTAAACGCAAAATCGGGATAAAAATGGAAGAAAGCTAACTTTGAAAAATTAAATATAGTTTTTAGAACGATTTTATTGAACTATATTTGACAGATACAGGTAAGACTTCGTTGTAAACTAGTTTGTCATTCCCATATATTCTCCTAGTGCTTGTAGATTCCATCCCCGATAAAATACGATTTTTGCATATTTTAATCGGTAAATCGAAACAAAACCAAATTTAGTCGAAACGATGGTAGCCTACGGCTTAATGGAAGGTTTTTAGATGTTATTCGGCGTCAATAACTGCGATTCTTAAAATTCTCCTTCTCTTTGTTATAAGGTAACACGTCGATGTGCGCGCCAAGCGTTTCGAAGGATGAAACGAAGTACGCTCTCAACGGACATCGTCGATGAAATCCGAGATAGCTTTGCGGTCCTTTTCCCGGTAGATTAAAGTGGAGGTATCTTGAATCAAAATGCCAATAGCAGAATTGACAAATACATGCCAAACGTTTTTCCATTAGGAACCGCACTATCTATCAGTTGATCGGCTATCACCTATTCCACAATGTCTGAATAGCTGCTCTTCCACTGCAGGTGTAAGAATATGAAATACGCCTTAAGGGCTGAATATATCTCTGTAAACGCTGAGAAGATTTTGAAAGAGTAAGCTTATATAAAAATGTGCATCATTAATTATTACAACTTTTTTACAGTTAGGAAACAGGCTTCTCGCATCGAGCTGCTGTCAACACGGTGAAGAAAAACGGTCAAGGACGCAATCGCACACATGATAATATGAAAGAATATTTTTCGGAGGTAAAATACCAACGAAGTTTAAACCTAAATTTTATGAGCACTTCGATTATCATGCATATTCTGTGGCTACGAAGTTCGTACGGCAAGCTCAGACGAACATTTCCAAGTTTGTCGAAACTCCTTCGTTGCGTACTGCGTTATCTATAATCTTCGGTCCATTACCAACTATGAAGTTTATAAACCATTTAACCTTGCCTTGCCAGTTGTTAGAGGAGAACGACATTTTCATGACTTGTACTTGTCATTCTTACTCCTTTAGAAAACCACTCTTAATAGTGTAATCACCATTCTACTGATGCACATGGTTGCCTTTAGAATACTTAGGCTAAATTTCTTAGCTGTAGTTTATACGTTTCAACTTTTAAGATGGTCTATGCAAGTCAACTAAGGGCTAATTACATTATGATTATCAGAAAGAAATATAAAAATAGCTGATAATTATTCTGGTAGTAGTAAAAATACACACATACACAGACCATTACATATATATTGCAAATTTACTATACCAAAAGGAGGAATAGCAGGAGCGGTGCGTAACGATGTGGCAAGAACTAATTCAGCTCTAATATCTACAACACTGCGTTGAGAGAATGGCTAGAGCATTGTTCTAGTGCACGTATTTTCATGCATAGATCTTATCCATAAGCTTAGTTTGCGCTATTGCTTTGGGCTAAGTGGAACCTTGGATTCGCAGATTACTTCGTATAATATTCGAAAATAGTTAACAAGATTTGCTTCTCGCATTTGTGCAAATGCACATACACTAAGCTGCAGTAATAGTAAGGTAGTGGATGACAAATACACTTTGCTTCAATTGAATGTACGTTTGTGAAAGTGTCAGTATATAATAGTTTGTTATTTAATCGAGCAACTGAAAAAGGTATATCTTAACTTCTGCATTTTGGCAGCATATGTCTAATATTTGGACCGGTTTATTTCAATATACGTTTTCTTTCAGTTTAGTTAAGTAAAAGAAGAGTCTTTAGATATTACTTCGATACGACATAATACAAAACGAGATACTGTTCCTGTACGGTTGCACATGTGCGAACAGTATAACTGTTGTTCGTTATTTTATTAATAAATACCCACATACAATGAAGCTGGCCTTATGATTTATCTATGAAAAATCCGCCTTTGTCCGTGACTGACCTTCGGTCTGGAGTGTCTCAGGGCTTTCGGCTCTACAATCTTTTTGACTCTGTCTTACTACTGTGGTGCTCTTCCGACTGCGCGCCCTCATTTACGCTATTCTTGAAAATGTCATTTTAGGCAAAGAACCTAGCTGTTAACGGTGGTTAACTCTTAAGCTCTATGAAGAAATTCATAAATTAAATTGTTTTATTTCCACAAAGCCATATTTATACTTACGGGTAATTTTTTTCTTCTGTATTACATGGCGCAATCTGTTTTTCGCAAATTTGCAATCGGATTATCAAAATTTCGGACCTTATCAGCACAGAAATATAATGTTTAAATTAATGATCAATCCGTTAAGAGTACACTTTTTTTCACTCTAATAAGCATATATTTTTGAATCAAACTGTCAGTGCATGTCGTTATGCATTATATCTGGAAGGAGCTTATTTGGTGTACTAATAGTTCTTCGACCTAAAAGAACACATTTGACCTGGTGTGAAATTTCATATGAGCAGTGGCCTGGCCGTAAATCACATAGACTAATATATCAGAGAAAGCCCTAATTCAATAATAATCGGAGTAGCATTCCAGTGTTATTCTTATGACTATTTTCGTTTATAGAATAAACTTTAAGTGATGCAATAGGAAGCAAATACCGAATATGGTGAAGCATCTATAAGGGATTAACTGAAGCCCTAAGCTGAGGAAGCTGTGAAATTGCTCGACTCTAAAGGTCTCTAATATGAGTGTCCGCGGATCCTGTCTATGTGGACTTACCCGAAAATAATAATTTAGTAAAAGGTAGGTGTGATTGATAAAGAAATAACTTTACTCAAAACAATGTTAATTGCGAACACGTGGAGAGATCCACAAATTCTACATGCTGTTAACCTCTATTCCTTAATTTCTTGAAAATTGCAGAGAAAGATTTTGGGATCAGTATTGTTGAATACGGTGATTTTAAGCGCCCCCATTGTTTATTGCATTTGTTGAGAAAAGAGGACATCTAATGAAACTGGATTCAGTGACCACGATTCTGCGAGCACCAATTTATTGACAGCAAAAGCTTCATTGAGAAATAGATCGTTTTCAGGTTTCACTGTGAAGTCACTATCAAATTATGCGGCCGCTCCATATAGATCACAATGCAGCTTGAGCTGCTTTGTCTAATAGTGCTACCAGACGCAGACCCGAATAAGGCGGCACAGTAGGAACACAGATTAAGTTACAAGTGTTTTTCAATTCTTGACAATTTCTTCGTTTATTAAGACCATCCTATACTTTTGATAAATTTATAACTTAAAAGGCACAAAGTCGGTGTAGTGTTATATAGTTTGAATACAGACGTTTACATCCACTTCGTTTTATTTATGCTTATTCCGGTAGATACCTTTATATAGAGTATAGGCAAATTTGTTCCGCCACAAGTATTCTCATCGTCCTTATTGTGTGTATTTGTGGGTTTGTTATTCACTGAAATAGAGAAAAATAAAGACAAAAACGACATGAAAGTATGTAGTCAAATGCAACCTACGTACACATTTTCCAGTTATTCCGTTGAACAAACTCAAATAGGATGCCATACAACATAATTCAACAGAGACTTTATAGTCGTATTTTGCGTCGGTCTGCTAAGTACATTGTAAATTTGAGGAGCACAGGACCTTTAAGTTTCTCAGATAAAATAGTTTGCACGCAAACTTTCGGAGCCGTTTTGCTAATAATTAGTGTTTCTACTTCGAGTTATTGCTGTGGTACTAATAGTCTAATGTAAAGTACACTTGAATACATGCCAACAGTTATTACATTGTACAGAAACCTAATAGGTTATAAGGTAGATTAGTTTGGACACAGGTTTTGACGTGAATACTGTTTTTATTTTTAGTTTAATGATCATGTTTGGATAGAATACAGGATGACTTGTAGGCGTTTACGCCGTCTTCGTTTCTATGTCAGTGAATGTTTAGTTTCATACTGAAAAAAAAAATCCCTCTAATCTGCTCGATTTCGTACTCGTATTACCTCAGGTAAAAACTCTACCAGGTTAAAGGATACTAGGTTAAAGCGATAATTTTACGGGCGCTAGCCTACAAGAAGTCAGAAAGGGAGTCGGATACAAAAACGGACAACGAATGTTCCGAGTTCGTACGCCCTATACTGCCATTACGCGGCTTCTAGGTTTAGTTGACAAACACTTAACCATTGGAAATATGTTCAGTTTAAAACACTAGTTTAATAGTTTAAAGGAACTGGGCTTCGTTCGGTTCGTGTTTTCTGATTAGTTAATTTACCCCTACCATGGCATTTACATCAGCTTTTGCGTTGAGTCGATCGAGCACTAGATGAGGTCGGAAATCAGTTTCGCGCGCATCGCGTTGTAATCAGAATTTGTGTTTGGTCGTCGGTCATTTCGCACTTAATATTTCTTATTTGTAATCCTGCTCCTCGATTTAGCGGTTCTGATTAAATATTTGCGCGCAAGAACAATCAGAAACTTTACATGACATCACTAAAGTATCACTAAAACGATCTTGTTGGAAAGTAATCACCGAGAAATCCTAATAGATTACAACATAAAGCAATATTGATCATTTTATTTGGTGAATTTCATTTTTAAAGTTTTTTAATTAAAAGTAACACTTTGGTAATGAATCGTACAATACATTTAAGGTATGCAGAAGCGTACAGGCAAAGAGATCATCGATCGTAGTAGTCAATGTGAGCTCCCGACTCGAAGGCATTTTTATCAATGATATCGCAGAGCTTCTCAACAGTTTGGCGAGTATTTAGGAGAATTCCTTTCTCCCTTAAATTTTTAGCCATCGACGACACAGAACCGATTTTGCAATTGCGTAACTCAGTCATCATGTCTGTCTCCAACGGCCCAGGAGAATACTGGAGGATGCGGATTTCCGGGTTGTCCTATAATGTGATAACGAAATAAAAATCGAAATGGATAGCAAGCATTTTTACAAAGTGGCGGGATAATTGATGATTTTTATCAACCCATGGTTCTTTTAATCAACAACATATTTTCATCACTATTAAGGTGTAACATGTTAAAAACACGCAACAGCTACAACCGTTTCTGAGAGAAAAACAATCAAACTGACTTCTAATTTTTTAATGAAAAATTGATTTAACGTATAATAAGTAATATGTCCGTATTTTTGTTGATACCATCCTATTGCTGTAAGCTTAATTAGTCTGTAAAGTATATGTCAAAAAGAACAAACCGCTGCTAAACAATCAAAGTACATCTTGCGTGCAGCTTTGCCCGTGCAATAGAGACCGATATTCGGAAAAGGCTTGATGCCACACAGTGAAGAGATGTTCACCAGGTAAATCGGTGCCTAGTCAGAACAATGCATACACAACAATCCAATAACAATAAGTTTATTAGGTAGGATCGAAACATATTAGAGACAGAAGAAAAGACATAGGAAATCATAAAAATCATTACTTTTGCAAGAGTGATAACGGCGCTAGAGAGAACCATCGGATGGTGAACGTTCGCAGCGAAGTATGAGGCAAGTTCATCCAGATTATTCTGCTCACTTAGCTGAACATTGGTGTTGCCTGGAAAAGGTTCATTACTAAAAATCTCTTCACATTTGTAGAAAGTTTGTACCTCATCAAATCTCATCATTACAATACAGCTTATACAAAGGCTTAGCATGCTCCCCCGAACCTGCCGCCGATCTACATAATGAATTACTCTTCGAGTCGAAGCAAATACTACTAAAAATTGATTCGACAATTAAAAACTATAATTACGTGGCTAAAAATGTGTATATTAAATAAAACCAGTGAGTTTTAAACAACTCACCAAGTGACCCGGCATTGTGAATAACAACAACAGCTTCAGGTGCGCACTTCAGCTTTTCGTTGAGCAGCTTTTCGTAATCGGCATACGTCGCTGTCGCATTATCGCTCACGAACGACTCGAACATTATCTGCAAATGGACCCCGGTTAATAGAAAACTTAAAATATTATTTTGCCTAAGGTTATTAGTAGCATTCAAAAACGTACTTTTCGAATAATTAAGTCAAGTGCACCAACAAAGCAGGATATGACAGCATCCATCAATCACTGTGTGATATATATGTATATATATACACATAAATACACCTTGTTAAATATATTTACTTCGGGGAAAGTCTTCTTGAGGTTAGCGCAGTTGATATCAAGTTTTTCTTTGTCCCTGGCGGCGAGAACTACAACGGAGCCATTCGCAATCTTCGCCGACAACTGCATAACTATTTCTAAGCCCAAACCACGGCTGGCACCAGTAACCAACAGCAGAACTCGGTTATTGAAGAATGATTTCATTTTTGTTCGATTTCATCTGAAAAACATATAATGCTTGATTTAATAATATAATAGTTAATTAACGAGTATTATTATTACTAATCATGGGATTAATTGTTTATTCGTGCTAAGCGAAATTGCGCGATGGTGTCCTTGGAAATCAGTTGCTCCATTTCGATACCGGGATGCTTATCTCAACAGATATAGTAATTAACACTTTTTTAGTTCAATGTTAGGTCTTTATCTACCGACTACAGTAACATATCCGCGTTTCTGCTACGAAGTTCCACCTTCAACAAAATAACGCTTTCCATAATTTATTTGACCTATTTCCCGTGTTCAAGCTATTTGCAATTCTAGGGTATCTAAAAAATATGCATTTACACCAACAGGCCATCTTCTAGTAATCGCGTCTCTGAGATCTGCGGGAATTCATACTACGATTCGAAACTTATTTACTTATTAAACACATCGACAAAACTACAATTCGAACAAAACAGTCTATTCTCTAGGTGTGCCTCTGGCACCGATTGTTGTCGACTCTGACCAACAAAATGAGGAAAGTTTTTTCAAAAAAAAATATTTCAAGCTTGGTAGAATGACTTCATTGTTAATTCGCATTAATTAATGTTTATTTTATTTTGAAAATCTTCACTTTGCTGACATTAGTATCATGTCTCTGGGGGGTGAGCAGTTTAGCTATGCGCAACCTGTTGCACTCTCTAGGACAAAACGTTTTGCCCTTCTTTCAATAATACAATAGAATTTTTCAAAAGCAGAAACTGTCGATGTAGGATACGAGGAGAATAGCCGTATTTATTGATAATTATATTAGTTCTAATTGACAAAATGTTATTAATAAGATTCGACACCGTAAGCGTACACATCCTGTCTAAATGTAATGTACTGATTATGTTGAATACGTAAGTTTTGATAGATCACATTGAATTATAGTAAATTAAACTATTTCAAACGCTAGATATGCGCAGTACATCAATACATGAGTAGTGTATGATTCTATTGTATTATTGAAAGAAGGGCAAAATGCTTTGTCCTAGAGAGTACAACAGGTTGCGCATAGCTAAACTGCTCATCCCCCCCAGAGACATGATACTAATGTCAGCAAAGTGAAGATTTTCAAAATAAAATAAACATTAATTAATGCGAATTAACAATGAAGTCATTCTACCAAGCTTGAAATATTTCTCACCTGTGTACTATGACTTTCGAATTAACCGGGTAGATTCTATGCACTCGTGTGCTACATAGAAGTTTCCCTCAGCTGACAGTTAACAGTAGAAACCGCTAGAAAGACTTATGCACAATGTGTATACGCAATAAGGGGTACACCGAATAGGCGCAGGAGTTTATGCGACTAAAACAAAGAAGCTAATTCTTTATTATACATATATATTGACAAGGTTAGTTAGCTACACATATTATGAGGCACCATATATAGGCATCCGCGACTACGCCAACAACGGCCTTTCGTCGCGTGGTGCCGAGCCAGTAGCAGTTCTTTTTAATTTTCCATAGCTGTAGTAAGGGATATAGACGGCGATCAAAGGAGAATCGTTTTTAGTTAACAATATAAGCAATTACAGCGCTATGGCAACTCAAGCTAGCACATAGGCAATGTGAGTAGTAATAGGGCATTTCAGGACAATTATACGAACAACGAGATACAACAAAGGATAGGAGTACGGGCAATAGCCTACCAGCTTCAAAACTTTCAAAACAAAAAGAAAATGTGACTTTCACTTGTGTTACTTCATGTGCAAGGTGCCGTACTGAGATGCCTGTGAACAACACGAACCTCATCATACTTGCTGCAGATAAATATAATATTAGCAATAAGGAACAGTCTGTTTATTAAGTATCAGGTATGTGCCGTTACCGATAAATTATTGTCTGCAGGGTCTGGAATTTTCGGGATGTAACCTAGAATCTTCACTAAGCTAAACGTATCTGGGATTTGGATGCCTCGACAGGCAAGGCGGTCAGTAAGAAGCTCAACAGCCAGGGAAAAATATAGCAGCATAAAGTGTGTCATGTAAAACAGGAAGCGGCTCTGGCAAGTCAGACCATGCCCATGTATTTGGAAATAGTAAAAAGGTTCGTGACCGTTTTAGGCTTAAGCGTCAAAAAATCGCTCATACCCTCCTACAGCCGATCTTGAGGAAGGCCGAATTTTCAAGTCCCCTGGATACGTTAAGCCATCGTGCAGATAATAGGGCGTGAATATAAAGTCACCATGAGGACCTTTATTCTAAAATTACGTTCTCTGAATAATAAAAGCGCTGGGTTCATGTTTCGTTAGGTACGGTATCTGGGCATAATCCTGCATTCGTCAGGCGCTTGTAGAATACTCTATCGCCAACCTGATACAAATTCGAAGTACAGGGAGCCTGGATAACTTCATGGTAATTATGATCACACTCTTGAAGAACACTGACATAACACTGACATGACATTGGGAACATTGAGAACAGGCCGGAGAGCAATGACAAGAAACCTGGGAGCCGCACTTTCCAAGAAACCGACGAAAATATTCCGTAGTTTTGCGCATAATGAACTCTGTGTATCATGCAGTGTTAAACGCTGTAAACAGAAATATTGGAACAGAAGCATTAGGATGATGCTGCGAATCATGGCAATGACAGTGACGATCAAAAAAATGAGAACACGATTCAAAGGCTGTTCAGAAACGAAGAAATGGTAATTCTTGACGGTGACTGCGGCAGGCCTGTAAATTCAACGTCAATTTAGTAGGAAGCTCTCAGTGAAACCCGAGTCAACTTCAGCCATCTACGAATCGTAACGCGTTAGTTCTTCAATCCAGCTAGGCGACTGATCGACGACAGTAAAGCAAATATATTATAGCCACAGTCCCTATGTACGTGAGCGGAGTCGACGGCGAAATCATATCCCAGACCAAAGTGGTGGCCTGCAAAATTCGGCCAAGAATGTTTCCGTTTTGGAATAGAGCTAGTGAAATAGCGTACCAGGACTAGTTTTCAGGCGAGCATTTACGCGGACACAAATTTTTGAATCCTCAAAAACATAGAAGTAAAACTCTATCCAACGAAGAGTGCAAAATAATGTATACTTGTTGCAATAATAGCAAATACAGCACCCATTCTAAATACATCATGGGAATGAGATATTATGTAATAAGTATCATGTGAAATAACATTAGTAGAAGAGTTAGGTGAAATAATTCCTCCTATTGTAAATAAGAAAATAAACCGTAAAGATAAGACTATTGGTAAAGGTAACATCATCATTAAATTAATTGTAGCTAATCACAAAATCTTTATCTTCGTAGAAACGGTAATAATCATTGTTGCTGCAGTAAAATCAGCTCGAGTATCAATATCTATTTCCACTCTATTTATGACAAACAGGTACATGACTGGTTTATACGAAAATTGAATTTTTGTTATAAGACCTATGTTGAAATAAAATCGTGTTCACCGCAGAATTTACTGTTCCCCACTTAGTCTAATCACCATGCTTTATCCTGTTTACCATCGCCCGACAGATAGAGCGCGGGAAACTTTAAATCTGCTACGTGCCTAGTACCGGGTGGGGGTGGCTGAGTATTATTACACAAGCATGTTAAAAAAAACGTGATTAATTAAACAAATTTCTGCTATACTGTGTATTGTGGCAATACAATTGTGGTTATGTAAACTAAGTATGCTTTTAATACTTAAGTCGCGCTAAAGCGAAATCGTCGATACGTATTAACTATTTATTCTTTCCATGAAAATATTCACCTCAGGCTTTAAATAAGATATGTCTAATATTAAATAAAATATAGTAAAATTAAATTAAAAAATATATATATTGAAAATGTTTAAATAAAATAAATTTAAAAAAGACTATGAAGGCTTTAGTTGATAGCTAAAATAAGCGTGCGTAGTCCACTTACTTTTGATATTTCGAATTATAAGAATTGAGGAAGTTTCACATGGTTAAACGACTTACTTGAAGATAAGTAATAGCGGTGACGTGTCTTTCAAACGTTTAACTTCGTTGTCTTTTTTAATATCCACGCCACGACACAACAAAACATGCGTAGTAATCTGTTTGTTCAATACGTCTCTATGATTAAAATGCTGCATCACCTTCGGAAGCACTTCGTGGTAAGTTGTCCTATGCAGATTTTTATATTGGGACTATAAATATTTACCTAGTAAAAGTAAAGATATATGTAGGACGTACATTCTACTTCCTCAGTCAAAGTTTACAACGATAATTTCTAGCGAAGTTACGAGGGATATTTTAAGCTACTTCTATCTAGCCCTATTACTGTTATTATTGGCTTTATTCCTACTTTCGACTTGAAACAATCAAGATTTCGTTGAATTCCATAGCTAATCGTTATAGCAACTAACGGTAAATTTTTGTCCTCCACAGAATGAATACATACAGTTTCTCCTAAAACGCCGTCCTTGTCCTCTTTTGGTTTTATTGGTTTTACTGTTTTTAATTGAACAACAACAGAGTGGAGTAAGGTTATGCAGGATGATACTACATTAGCAATATTTTCATAATGGCCATACCCAGTCAGTCTCGTATCCGGTATAGATCACCCTCTTGATTGACCCCCGCCACCCCACTCCCACCCCCCAGTGCAGAGCAGAGATCCATCAGATAATCCGCCTTCTGTTCATTCGTAACCACTTAACTTTGATGGTCAACCTTTTTCTTTATTTTATCATCTGCTGTACGTCTTGGCGTAAGTTCCCTTTAATTTGTCACCTTTTCTCTTTTGCTATTCCTTATTTTGTCTCTTTTCTCTGCCTTCATCCCTTATGTATGCCGTATGTCTAGTTGCCCTTACTTTATCCTAGTAATATTATTATTTCATATATAGTAATATTAATTAGAATGATAGCCGACCGGTCAATTACTAGTATCATCATTATTATTGTTATTCATATTATTTATATGTTATTATTAATTAGCCTTTCGTACACACACACATGCGTTCCTGCAGCGACGCCCAATCTTTTCCCTCCCCGGAATATTATTGTTTTTTTGTATATTATTAATAATTCTTATATAACTAGGAGTAATAATAATAATAATACCGTGCTGTTTTCGATGTGCTCGCATTTCGGATTTCTGTGTGTGCCCGCCCGATAACATTTTTCCCTTTGATATACAGCAGAGTAATTCTCATGATCAATTTACAGACTATATCAGACGTATTCGTCGGATTTCCTGCGTAGGTCATGTCTGACATTTGTTTTTGTTTAGCTGCTATATCCCATTTGTTTCCCGACTTGAAACTGTGAAAAACCTACACCTGCTGCCATGCCGTCGCTCGTTGAGTCGGCGTATTACGTTAATAGCTTTTTCTATATTTCGTATATTTGGATTTTTCAACTAAGCCATTAGATCCTTTAAATTTTCGTGAATTTTTTTGCATCAGTAGTTTGTTGTGCAAGAAAGTACTTTATATGTTTTCTGGAAGCTAATGTTGTTACTGCTTTGTATACTTGTGGCCGTCTGTGTTACTGAATTGTCAGAATTACGATGATTACTATGATGGTCATTATTATTATTATTTATTAACGGAACACTTGAATGATTCATACTACGTAACGGACGCGATCTCATAATAATAGATGAAATATGATTACTCCCTTAGCCTTATAATTATTATTGGCTCTTCTTTATTCGCAAGAATTGAAGTCGTTTCCAGCTAACAAGCCAACCCGTTTAACCAAAAATCTGCCAAAAGATCAACAACAAAAGAAAATAATCCAAAAATACATTTCATTTGACACCATCGACGAAGTCCTTGTCGCACTTTCTATTTTCTACGAGGCGATGTATTTCTAAGCCAAGTTGTCGTTTTTCTCGTGTCCACACACTCGATCCTTCCTTTTTTCGTACAAAAACAATACTTTTCAACAGAATTAATTATGTATATATTTATATAGTCATTTAATATGCACTGATACTCACAGGCTGTTTGTAATGTAACGTTCACTAATGTTTTCGTAAGGAGTCATCATAAATGTTTCGTGATTGTAGGACATTATGAACTTCAACATTGCTGTCAATCATGATCACCGAATAAGGCGATGTAATGCTTTTAGGCACTTGCCATGTGTGATGAAACGGCTGCGAGATCAATCAGTCATTTTCGCGTTGTAATACAAGTAATGTTATGAGAGGTACTTGTCGAAGCTGAATAGATCAGCGGATAATAGACATACTTCATTATGAGTTCGTACAACAATATCGCTCAATCAGAATCGATGACAAAGAATTCAACAACTAAACAAAATGAAACAAGCAGACCAGAGACCAAGCGGAGTTGTAACCACCTCAATTTTAAGACCGGGTTGTTTTAAAGTCTTTTTCAAATCTTTTTTTGTCGAATCAGTGACCACATCCTCCTTGAACATGGAGAACACTGAGACGATGTGTGTCGAACGATTTCTATCATTATCTGGTCATAGGTGACACTTCAGTCCTTATCGCCAGTAAATAGTACTATCACTCGGATACACCCAGTTCGATAACTGTTACGATTCAAAGAAAGTTTTAATGTATGTATCGGTCCTTTTCAACCATTTCACCATCCATTGAATAAGCAGTATTTCCATAACGGAAGCGAGCACCCTGTACTCCTATATGGAGCCCAAACCGTACTGTTGCAAACCCCACAACGCACCGCAACAGTCAACATTTGCAGATTCAATAATCGTCAAAGTATTTCACTGCCGGGCCCGATCGCAGGCTAAATCAGTAATAGCAGCCCATATTATATTCAATAGGTCATCAGATTAATGGTCATAGCTAGTGGTGAAATAAAAGTACACACAAATGGCACATATATTTATATGTGCCATTATATACATATATGTGTAGATACCGATCACGACTTGACACAGACGTGGTAATCGTGTAAGGTCAATAACCACAGTGACATAGATAAGTCAAATCCAATTACTGTTTTTTTTTGGGGAATAGTCAGTTTTTTGTAAAAACAGAATTCACGAGTGTGTTAGATCTGATCGCGTTTTGTTTCTAGCACACAAAAGATCCTCGTCAGTACCATCTGCTTTAGTTCGATAAGCACCTCGTCACACCTGTAAGCTACAACGCGTTTGCCTCTTCGTCTTTCTCCATCATCACCTTCTGCTTCCCATCCTTCAAAACAAATTGCAGAGAAAATAGAAGCGAAAAACTAACAAATAGCAGAAAAAAGAGCCTGGATATTTTTGTCTCACAGTATCCACTTCGACATTAAATGTCAATCAAGTGTCGCGTATTCATTTTGCCATGTGTGCGGTTATTCATGGTTCTCCTTCAAGATTGCTCATTAGGAGGGATCGCCGGTAGACGGAACCGAAATGGGAATAGCGACTGCGTACGGAACGTTCTTAATCCTGAAATTAGCTGGGCATTGCTATTGCCTATTCAGCGAATTGCGGACACTTTGTTGTGGCTGACGACAAAACTTTTCTTTCCTGTTAGTGTTTTTTTGATCTCATCCAAAAGGGATATCTCTCTCTATGGCGACAAGCTGGTAAGTACTGGTACTAACTGTTACGGATGTATAACAGTTATAAGACGATACGTACAGGTTAAGTTGATAAGATATGCTGCTAGGGGAAAATGAAGGAGGCAAATGAATTAGCAGGTTATTAAAATACTATCGTGTATGTTCGTTATTAATAGAACACAAAACGCTTTAGGATTCGAGGAACTAGTAATCGTGGAGACGCTGCAGGGACATAAACGGTAAGGAAAATTAGAGAGCGCAACGGGGAAGGGGATAGGTAACTAAATAGGACCAAGCTGCTAAAAATGTCGGGCTTCAGTCCACTCTAATGACAATATCCGCCTATTCACTACTATGAAAATCAAATCACTACTATTATTGTTATCGTTAGTGCTGTAATACTAAGGATATGTTTAGGGGCCACTCCGTTTTTATCTACCGACAGCCGCCCGTAATAAGCGATAAACTCATAGATGACCTCGCACTTCGCAAGGTTAATACGCCACATTTGATTGACATTCAAGGACGACGTGGGCACTGTGCGACAAAAAGATTCTGGCTTTCTGTCGCCTCTCCCCCGAACATATGTGTAT
>NW_019213421.1:0-2854 GCF_002532875.2 Varroa jacobsoni
ATACGAAACCTGACCGAGTGTAGCATTAGCTAGTTTGTGGAATAAGTAGAAACATCCGATACAAGAACGTATATATATATATATATATATATATCTTTCTCTCTGTGCGTATGTGTGAGTATGTGTCTCTTTCTTTGCCTGCCTTTTTCATTTTTTTTTAAATTCAAGAAAAAGGCAGGGGATTATAAGCATTAAACATAAGAAAAAGCTAAGTAACGAGGCTGTAATTTCTTAAAAAATTATATTCAAATAGAATTCTAGGACAAGAGAAGCGATTGAGGCCAATATTTTTGTCTGTAATCTCTTACCTTGTAGGCGTCTTTCTGCATCTCGATCTCAGCAGCAATCTGCTTTTTGCTCACTTCAAATTTATGGATCTTTTCCTCAAGCTCAACCTTTGCCATAGCAGATGATCGCTAGCAAGCAGGTTCGTTATCAGTAATTATTTAATGTACACTTGAATATGCTTATACGCGCATACGTTATGAATTTTTTTTATCTATATTTATTCTATTTTTATTTATATGGGAGTGTATTCGTTACGATCTGGTTTTTCGCTAACTATTTAATTAAATAAATCTATAACGATCTTTACGAATCAGCCACAATCAGTATCGATAAGCAAAGGAAAAGATTCATATATGTCTCAGTGCCTATTTTATAAGCAATATACTTAATACGTTATCTGGCTGTTTTTTTATCCAAAACAATCAATTTTTTGAACGCGTTACCGTTTACTGCTAATGATCATAATAGCTGCACTGGTCTCTTTGGAAGTACATACCCGCAACAGGTTCTTTTCGTATTCAATTTCCTTTTCAAGCTGCTCATTCTTTTCCTGCTCAGACGAAATTACCTTCTCGAGTTCACGAGACCTCCTGATTAGCCCAGCTAACTCTAGGCGCTCGTTTGTCGCTCGAACGGATCGATATTGCTGTAACTTCGATAACAACTTGGCTAAAAGAAACATGATCAGATTATTAAATTATGATTAAATTAATCCAGGTAAGTTTACAGATGGCGCACTGGACTTAGGGGTACCTGGGGTGATCTCGAAGGTTCACACATCGTTTGATGGTGAGGCCAGCCGTATAAATCTACGAGCAACGCCGGACGTAGAACTTGAAGCATTTCTTTATGGGTAGCGATCAAGTATCTTAGCCAGTAAAAAGAAAGTGATTGAAAGAGTATTGTCGCATTATAACAGAAGCTTGATTTTATCGAGGGGACTGTGCTCACGGCTAAATCCCGGAACCTACTGGATATCGAAACCTTTGATATGTAGCGTGTTCAGTATTAGGTATCAAGTGCGATATAAAGCATATACTTAATGTATCTTCTTATTCCATCCCATGATACGTATTTGCTCATAGATAGATAGCTATTGCCAATAGATAAGATATATTTATAGTCATCTAACGGTTAACTGAATAGCCTCGCTTATAAAACGAAGCCTGCCCCCGTCATTTCAAAGTTATCCTCAATTATTATTGGAACTTTTGACGTCAAAATCAGTTAGATTCTTGCGTTATTTGCGTTAGAATCAGATGAGCCCGGCTAATCCTATTGATTCGATCTATAATATAATATAATAATAATAATAATAATAATCTTCTATAATAAAAGACTGTAGACATATATTGGGGCTGTACCAGTTGATTTCGGGCAAAAAAGCTAAAGGGATTCTATGTTCGAAATAAGTAAATTATGTCGGAATGGATGTCGTCACTTTTGTATTGATCAGTAGAGTCGAGCAGTGTATAGGTAATAATGGAGGAGTAGACGATGTAGGTCAAGCTGACCCCGATAACGTGTAGTGGCTACTTGACAGTATGACCAATAACTTATGAATGAAAGCTTTCGTTAACAATTCGAGAGTTACTAATGCCGCTGGATAAGTTTTGTTGCCGTAAAGCAGGTAAGGGTAGCCGTAGTTTAGTTAAATAAGGTGTCCGTACAACGGTTTGTCTAGCAGGACGTCACTTCATGCGTATTAGGCTGCCCAAAGCTAATTAGCCGGTCAAAAAACTTCAAATGCCCCTGAACCATACAGACAAAATTCATCTCTATCAGGCCTATTGACGACTATAAGCTGATTGTATGTTATTAGATAAAAATGAATTTAGAAGCGAAGATATATTTTAGTGCTAAAAATCAAGGCTTAATGACTACCTAGTTTATATTTTGCGAGGGTGGGACTGCTGGTCGGGCACGTCGAGAGCTGACGAAAATATTAAGCAAAGAGACCATTAGTTCAGCTGTGGTCTATTACCGATACAAATACAGAAATTGGAAGGTAAAATACGGCAGAAAAAAATGATCTCTGGGCCTCGAACGAACTATAGTGAAGACGCTGAAGATAACTCTAAACAGAAACTGGGAAGAGTTTGATAGTATTCCCGCATATATCGGACTTCACTGATGTTCGCATTCGCAACCAATCTAAGCAACATTTGTCATTACTAAATATTTAAGGAAAAAAACACGATCAATGTTGCTAGATATTCTGAATTATAAAGAGTCTCATGGATGTGTTATACGGCATTCGATGGTTCTCGGTGGGATTATTCGACAACAACATACGACCTTATCATCGCAGTTCAACAGGCTTAATCAAGGAACACTGAATCTCGTCTACGCTTTGCGCTTACGCTTACGCCTACGGTTTTGACTACCTTCTGATTTAAACAGGGCGATAAATCATAACGCGTATCTTACCGTCAAACACATTATCGGTAGCCAGATTCAACGTGGTATTGCAGCTCAAATTCTCCAGAGCACTGAGTTCAATGTATGAAAAATAAAGGGAGTAACTTAACCCGAATTACCCTTGTGAACCCTTACACGGTTAGAA
>NW_019213421.1:2954-70192 GCF_002532875.2 Varroa jacobsoni
TAAGCAAACATTTGTGTATTAACTCACCATTTTCTATGATAAGTGTACAGGCTTCTTGTTCTTGCTCGGCATGTTTTTCCATTTTACAGGCCAACACAGCGATGCGGTCCTCAAGTACCTCAACAGATACGTCGGTCTTTTCATCGCAATTTTTATCTTGATCGTCATCTCCTAAAGGATGATCGAAAATATAAATCAAAAAAGTTTCTGCAATGACCAACAGACTCAAATTTTAAACACTCTTATTCATACGCTCTCTAAAGAAAGTGTGCTGGACATTGTTTCAAGTAAACAAAACGAAAGGTAACGTTCAGTTCTAGCTACGTTCGTTTTTTGTAACTTAATCAAAAACCATATAGCTCTTTTATGCCATTGACGCGATTTGTACAAGACAGCCTCTATAAAAGATGAACGAGACGCGTCGCTGTGTCGCTTAAAAGATACTATCGATAGATAATAAGTTATATTCTGAATAGAGCATAAAAGGTTAGAGAAAGCACGCGTACGGTTTAAAGGATTAGTGTAGTTACCGAATCATTTGCTTTGATATAAGCTTTTCCAGTTTTTGGTTCAAACGATGCTACTCACGCTGGGTTCATATACAGTCTAGGGTAAAACACCTCCAATCATTGCTCAGTTATTTTCAGCTCCTACTCAACCAGTTCTGGTTTCCAGATCCGGACATCCATCTAGAGGCCATTTATCGCCAACTAACTACCTTTGCACTTCGACAACTTTCTCTGGTATACAAATTCGTACCTCTATTGCGGTTGCCGTTTGTTTAACGATTTACTGCACTTATCAGTTAAAGTTCTACGACATGAAATCCCATACAAGCCGCCTTATTTGCCAAAAGTCCAGTGTTTTCTAGAGAAAAAATTCTTCCGCCTCTATTTTGGCCGTCAGAACGTTGTTTTGAAAACGCACCTTTGCACGTAGAGTTTCGGTTATCGCATCCAGCTTGAACAACGTTATCTTTCGATACGCTTGCCATAACAGCGGAGCGACACTGGCAATCCGACACGGATATCATAATGTACTCTTACCATTTCAACCACACCACAGATTATTGAAGCACAACATCCTACAAGTAAATGTCGGAATATTTTCAAGTTCTCCAATTTCTGCATGCTTAAACTCGAATCAACACAAACAGATTGCTCCTCTTTATTCACACAGATTGTGCGTTATCTACAGTCTTTGCAGAGTTTTTTTGTTTATTCAACTTTTCAGTCAGCATAAGTGTGTATCAATTCAGCTGTTATGTTTGTCTGAGCATGACAGCTGAAATGAAACGAAGACCTTACGAATCGCTTATGTTACCGTATACGGCATAGCTCAGTAGTATGCACGACCCGTGAGAAAAACCAACCAGGAAAAAAGACTCTGCCGTACGCGCCACACAACTGGTGGTCGTTTAAGTTCCGTGACGATTTAAGGCACGTCAATAAAGATACAATAAAGCTTATGAACGTAAGCTTTCTTTTCTGAACAATCGTTCAGCCATAAGCTATCATATCATTACTAATTACGAGGATAGCTTTGAGCAATGCTTGTCACACTAATAACGATTACAGTTTGGGTAATCTGCCTGGCCAGTAACTATCCCTAACCTATCCACATTACGATCCTATTCGAGCGTACATCGGACGATGCTTCCTCAGTAGAACGTCAGCATTGTTCAACAGAATCGTCGCTGTCGTTAATGCCGGATACGCGTCCTTCAAGTCGAGTCGAACGATGGCGTATCCGGCCTTCGGCAACCGCAAAAGTTGATCAGTGACTCATCAGGCATCACCGTCTGTGACCCTCGGGTACTATATTTGACCCCTGTCCTCGATGGAGAACTTTGCGTTATCTATCAGCTCGCCTGTTTGCTCTTACATTTGTATTCCGTGTAGGGCTTTCCGGCTAGTAACGTTTCCCTGCGGCAAAGTCTGGGAGGTGGCTGAAAGAATCACCACTACAGTAACGAGGGGCAAAGTAAGACGAGGACGATCTTGTAATAGTCTGTAAAAGCCACGTAGGTCAGCTTGCGTAGATTGATCATTGGCCTAGTTAAATATCCACTGTGTTGAGAAACAACCCTGAAACCACACGGTGAGCCCTTTTTTATCCATTGCAGATCCGCTACGCCTCTAACGACAGTGTTAGAATTTCACGGCCAATCATTAATGCCGATCTCTTCTAATGATTATCTTCCCTTTCGGAAAAAATATCCATTTCAGCTGATTTCCTAATTTGCGAGTGCACTGATCACTTGTGCTACTCGTTACATTAATTTCTCTACGAAAAAAAAAAAACAAAATACACACGCCGAATACAGAGATATTTACAAACTGCAACCGGTACATCTATGCAACAAAAACATAGCCAATTCTAATTTGACATTTAAAATAACGAAACCACGTAACTAGATCGTATCGAGACACAAACTATAGTCGCCAAATTAAGACTCGAACTACATTTGTGTTTTTTTTTCCGTAAAACGGTACCAGTTCCCGTGACGGCCGCTGTCTTGAGGTATCGTGAGCTACCCCACACAGCATCCCTTCACGCAAGTGAACCATATTCGACATAAACATGTATTACGCTGGCCGACAAACGCCTCTATTAATGTCGCCGTATCAAGTTCAGCCGCCCAGCCACATCGTGAGGCCTTATAGGATTGAGCCTACATTCCGTGATAATTTTGGTGGGGACTTGTCATGCCCTGGATGCGCCCCGACACCACTCCGTGGTGGAGAACCCTTTCAAAATTTTCTGTGCAATAAATGGATGTTGCTTCCGTTTGCCATTGGTCAACTAATTATGTCAGCAGCGTTCATTTACCTGCTTGATTCGTTTACGAGCAGAACGTTTTTGCCCGCGCATCGTTCGAGTACCGGTTCGTGTAGCCACGGTTACTTGCCGTACGAATATCTGTAGGAAAGCCAACATGATATCGTGCCGACTGTCGGCCTGAGTCTTGGTCAAATAAAACTTCGGTGACAGCTGACAGTTATTATTCTTGTTTGAAATAAGTGTTTATTGGTGGGCGGGCGGGGCGAGGGAGGGAGTGTTTGTTAATAAAACACACAATGATGTGTAAATTAACGAAGTTAACATTCGATGTACAATAGAGGAGCATCCTCCATGATTTTTTCTGCGCTTTATACGGATGCATAAATTTCTAATCATGGATTAGTTCTCTGGTCCCGCCATACCATGGTTCCAAGCGATCCGTGTATATTATATGTCACAAATTCGTTTCGTGGAAATACGACCACGCATTTGTTACGTACATTTCTTTTTAGCCAGCGCATCTAAAGAGCTGACGCTTGTTATTGGCGGGACGCACTGCTTATTCACGGACGATTTTTGAGCCTCTCCTAAAGTAAGGTTCATAGAAGTCTATTATAAGTAAAATTCATAGAAGTCTATAGTGAAATCTTTGCTACTTAGCTTTCAGTGTAGCACATGTACTCATTGTTTAGGAAAAACAGATTTCTATGAGACAGGACGGACTAATGATCGTTGATAAGAGATGAGTAACCGTGTAAAGTTTTCTTTACTAATTCCTTAATCAGTCGAGATCTGGACCATTGCAAGTAAATAAGTGGAATTGAAAAAAAAATATCTGTCAGACGTGACAACAGTGCTTAATAATTATGCAAGTGAATAGAATTCTTAAACTAATTTCGGTTGGGCTAACGGGGGCAAATCTGACTTACGCTGAACAATCTATCGGCGGCTCTTTTGTTCAAGTTAGCACCTGTTTCAATTCACCTTTGTTGCTCTCAAGACTAACTTTTCGCTCTCTGCATTTAGACATTTTTTCTATGGTTACGCGGTTTAAGAACGCAGCCAACGTCAACGCTTCAGCAGTCGGCGACAACGAAAGTTGGGAGCCAAATCGACACGAGCTATCACTGCTGCTCTAACAGCATTGGCGTCATAAAGAGTGGGGCGTAGTGATAGAACTGTGTCACTCAAAATTCACCGCAGCGATCTTTTATATCGACGATACTTACCGTCCCGTCGGCGTTCGGACGATCCTGGTTTCGAATCCGTATCAAAGAGGCTTATGTACCAAACAAACAATGGGGAGGACCCCAGAGTATCAGCATATCAACAGGTACCATACAGAACTTCCTACCACCCGGAAGAGAGACCTCCGCCAAGCTACATAGCAGGTCAGCCGTATTCGGCCGGGCCATTGATCGTTGGTAATAGTTCTCCTGCAAGGACAGCGTGCTGTGTTGCCTTCGTAACAGGCACTAGACCCACACCTAATCAGACGTTTCGTGGAGGTGGCGAATGGAATCTGTTTAGTGCATTTCCAGACAGGTTAAAGGCACTGCCTTTTCTAACGAGTACGATTATTCAAGCGATGTGTCTAATTGGGCATATTGCAGGTGTGAATACTTCTGGGACATGCTGTGGCAGCACGCCCGAGTTGATAAGCGCGCATCGCCCCAGCGCATTGCCGCAATACCCCAGATCTGGGCCAAGCTATTATTAAATAGTGAACGAGGTGGGACTGCGTTTAATACTGATCAATGAACTCGATGGATTGCGTAAAATTGCCCGATGAAATGTGCATGAATAAGAGTGACTGTCTGCAATGATGGACGGAGGCAACATAGTAATATTGAATTGTTTTTAGCGAAGAGCAGCTTAGATCGATCGGTTATTAGCGAGTTGCTTTTTGCGAGTAACTGGGTCAACAATGATGTCAGGTGAGCTTCGCAACCGTGCGGTACATACAACAGAGATTTACTAATAATAATAAGCGAAAGTTCTACCTGAGCTGTGTGAAGTCTACCGAGTTGTATATTGCGGTACCTCAGGGAAATGTACCTTCGAACTTCTGCCTTCGCAAAAGCTAAATTGCGGATTTTTGGGTTTCTACGATGCCTAATAAATGTGCCTAAATATTTGGTGTATAAACCTGCGGTGTTGTCAGTAATAGATACATCAAAATACATTGTTAGATAATTACACCTGAGGACGGGTTATTTATTGATCAGGTATTTATTTATTAATTTTAGTTTAAATAAACTTTATTATTAATTATTATTAATAAATTTAAGTTTATTAATTCATCCTCGAATATATTCGCGACATTTTGCTACCTGACACATCAGTCATCGATCCATCAACTGAAATTAGATACCAATGTCAGTCAGAACAGCTATCAAGCTCGGGAGACATCTTGGTGTATATATGAAGTGGCTGAACATTGATAAGGGTCCTTTGATTTTCTTTTGAATCAATCAGTTGCAACGATAATTGCGTTTCCTACTTTTTGAGCTGAAACGCGCGGTCCATCCGGATCAACCAAATCTGAACGGTTTACTTTTGTTCTTTTTCGGCTTCTATAGCGAACCCCAATTGACAATGGTCCGGCGGGGGGTCCCTACTAGCGACGAACGGCACGACTTCAAGCATACTTATATCAAAACATTTTTGGTTAATCTACAATAAAGCTTTCTTACTCAAGTATCCTATGTATGTTCTGAAGTTTCCCTCGAGGCCATGACAATCGCTAGTTTAAAATGTCATTGAGGAAACGCTCAGATTGTACCTCGCGAACTCGCGTATTACGCGCGCCAACGAAGGGTGCAGTAAGAGCAAGCTGAATGATGTTGCGCCCACATAACCTCGCGCAATATGTGGGGGCAAACTCTACGGTACTCCTAGGCCTAAGTTTTAATACTTCGCAGTGAATCTTTATGGTTGGGTCGTAAGGCGTTCCTTCCCCCAGCATTTTATCGAGTTGGATAGGTTCGTCTTATATAGATAGGCCAAGGTTATTTTGAAATGCCTTAAATATAATGCGGTATGATACCAGGACCTGGTTTAACACCCACAACTAACTTCAATGATCTGTGGAACTCTGCGCAAACCAACTGGGACTTGCGGGAGAAATCCTATGTTTTTTTTTTAAAAGCAGCTTTGGCTCTCGGGACAATTTTAGCTGTTTTTTTCGAATACGTTTTTTCTACTTGTTTTGTTAGTTCAATAGTCATCCAGTGATGAAAATGTCCAATTCAGTTCCATTTCGTATTTGTACATAAATTCTACAATTTATGTAGCTGTACTGACTTGGCCTTCGAGGGCGGCGTTACCCCAAGTAGAAGGCTTATGATAAGATTTTCTATTACGAGGCACAGACTCTAATAAACTGATCTGTTGTATTCTATTCTGTTTTCCACGGAAGTGCGGACGGGTTCCTATAAATCTGCCGTCAAAACGAAGGCGGATCTGAACATTTCTCACATGCTGCTTTAAGTATCGAATACCACTGAATGAGCCAACGGATTTTTTCTTAATAATCGCACATGGAAGACTCGCCGATTCTATATACGCCTAGACTGCGTAAACTCTTCCAGCATCCGGCAATAACCCCATTGACGGGAGGTCGAAGATCGAATATTTCCATGTGTTGAATGAACACGCCACGCGCCAATCGCGTCGTTCTTCACATCAAATTGATAATCCGTCGTTTTACTATTTTACCAGATCTTTTTTAGCTTTTTCCCCAAGTGGCCTATGAATATGAGCCTAAAACACTGTTTTATCCGGTTGTAACAACCCGCAGCTGGTTTTTCCAGGGCCACAAATAAGGCTCAAATAACATATTATTATCGCATAGTGTAATGTATGTAGTTAAAAGCACGATTTGTTCGTTAAACATTTCGCGGCGACGAAGCGGGTAATAGTGCGGTCGAGAAGCCTCCGTCAGGTATTCGTGTACAAATAGGCAAAATTCCTTTTGAGACCAAGGGTTCCAAGCGTGACTAGCTTACGACATCGATTTAATCGCCGCGGAAGATTATTAATTAAGGATGTGTTATATAGATGAATCAGGATGTTGTCGTCAAAGAACCTCATCGAATCATGCTTCGAGCGCGTATCAGGACTTAAAACCGCAACAGATCCAAGGATTATATCAAGCCCCCGTTTTCTATCAGGCTCCAGTATCCTGTCAAACTCCGGTATCCTGTCAAACTCCGGCGCCTTACCAAGCTCCGGCGCCCTATCAAACACCTTATCAGGCTCCGGCACCTTGTCAGGCTCCGGCACCTTGTCAGGCTCCGGCACCTTGTCAGGCTCCAGCACCTTGTCAGGCTCCGGCACCTTATCAGGCTTCGGCACCTTATCAGGCTCCAGCACCTTATCAGGCTCCGGCACCTTATCCGGCTCCGGCACCTTACTTGGAAACCCAGCCAGTTCCAGCGTCCTCATACAATGACGATATTCCCCCCGGTACAACCTTCGTTGGGTTCGTGAGCACGAGCTTTCAGCCGGGAGCCCTTCGTGGAGGAGCTGTTACGATACCTACCGATACAGGTTTTAACAGTTCTCCCTTTGCAACAATGTTAAGGGAAGGAATAGTGTTTCTCTGTGCACTACGAAACCTGTTTTCCAAGCATGATTTCTAACAACAGTGAGAATTGTATTGAGAATTGTATCATGTTGGCAGCGTGAAGAACGGCCAGGAAATATTAAGCTGGTGTGTCTACGTATCGCTCGTATATTAAATAAAAATTGAATTAAATACAAAAGCTTTTGTGTTCATTTACTAATCATGATATGCTGCATTACGAATTTCTATTTTCTGTGAATTTTGTACTATGATTTCTGTTCTCAAGCTTTCGAACCTCTTTTTTTACGTACACGCATCTTTACCAAAGTCAGATATTGTTACTACGAAGACTCGCATAATGACGCATAAGAGACGCATAATGCCGCTGCGTGCGTGCAGTCATCTTGCGTGCCAGCTACTACTTCATTAACAACGTAAAAATTCGAATAACGCTCTGCTTCGGACTACGGAGCCTTTAATTGCTTTACTGACGGTAAAAAAGTACTATAAAACCAAATTTCCAATGTTCATCATATTAAAAGCTATACGGTTTTTTCTACATCGGCATAGGCAGAGCAGATCTGTAGGGCAAATTTGTAGAGCACAATCGATAACCGTAGGGGGTCAGATGTTTCGTTTTTGGAAACGAAATAGGGCTGGTTTTTAGTAATATAGTTGTGTGCCGCTGTGCCTGTATTAAAATTCGATGACGAAATAATTTTACTATATGTTATATAATTTTATTATATGGAAATTAGTGTATAAGGCAACGCTCTGCTGAGGTTATATGGAACAAACTATACTAGTTGCCCATAGATCCCTTTACGTACAGCAGGGTTATTTTCATAGAAGTGCGCTCACTGTGTCTATAAATAATAGATTTACCTTTTAAGGTCATCTCGTTGCTTTCATAGACGCGTCACTATAGTTGTCAATCAGTAAGAAATCAACGGTGCTCATATGCGATGGCCATGCTTCCGTTTACCTAGTAACCTGAGTAAAAGCCCAAAAGGCCTAGTAATTTCTGAGTATTTCTGTCTTCATTCCCAAGTGACCTTTCAGTAATAATCGCGCACTAAACGATGCTGGTAAGTGTAAATTCAAAAATTACATAGCAGGTCATCTAACAACACAGTCTAGTGGGAGCAAATTTTTGGTTGATCGCAAATGCAAAACACGTAAAAAGTCTAAAAAATGCTACTAGGCTCGAGAAATTCTAAACAGCTGACCTTCCTTATGTGAACGATCTAAAAAAAATAAAGTAACATTTTTATACACACAGATTGTGTAGCATTTGTGTCGTTGGCACAACTTGAGGTAGCGAATCTGACCCCTTTCGAGCGAAGCACAAAAAATGGGGGAAGCAGTTGCGTTTTTTAAATCGACCCACCTTACATGAAGCATAATCCTTCGACGAGCGCATCGTATGTAGCTTGTACGCTAATATTAAACATGTTACTACATGATCAATCACACCGTTTACAATGGTTGCTTGTCTTACATGAGCTGATTTCAGATATATATTATATAAAAATAGATATATTTTGTCATTTAATGGACCGCGCTTCTCTACTAATTGAATCTGAGAAGCAAGACCTTTTTAACGATTGGTCGGTCATTTTTAGGGGACAATAGGTACGTAATTAGTATTGGTAGCTTTATATGTGTATGGCTCACTCCGACTTTCTATTGTATAATGTCCACGAGGAAGAGGCAAGCGAAAGTTTGGGCTTACAACAGTAAAATAGGACTTGCCGAATGACGTAATGGTCGACAACTATTTTCACGGAGACAAATTCTGCTTCAGGGGGGATGCCTGGAATTAATTCACATATATAAGTGTTCGGTTCTTACTTTTCGTCCCAGGCCACGTACGCCATCGCCTATGCGTGGGTGAACTTTCCCATTATATAGATGGGCACAATTCGGATACACAGCCCGTGTTATTGAACCACGAATCGCTTCGTAAATTTAACGGTTGTAACAGCCTTGAAAATAACTAGTTTCTGCGGCGTAATGAACCGGATCAAACTATTGTGAATCAGTTAAATTGGGTTTGTTGAGACTCTTGCTTCGTACATTTTTCGCCATAAGGGTATCTTGAATTGAGTCAACGAATATGGCCAACTTAAGAGACATAAATAATATGCAATCGATGGCCGTTTTAAACAATCGTAACATCCAAATACCAAACATCTATTAGTGTAGAACCGTTTGGCGAGACGCGAGCAAGTAATAGTCAGATTTTCTCCAAGGCTGACCCAGTCCAACGTTTTTTTCTCATTGCACCACGTTCCAAAGTGTACACGTTGGGACTTAAGCACCTATAAGTTGAGTTATTTAAATCTCATGATTGTATTATCATCAAAGTCTGTCTGCTGATCGATATATCGACTCACGTTTAATCGTATAACTTACGTACACATTTTTTTAAAGCGTATCCATGAATCTACTTGTCGCGGCTGAAGCTTTCGTACGAGCGTAGATGTTTTTCAGGTTGAATCCGGAAAACATTTATCGTATGCTACGATGCCAATCACATCTCTTTCTTTTGACGTAGGTATCATAGGTATAAATGTCGACTCAAAGTGTCGACAGATGCGCATCCTATATTATAAATTGTCTTCGAACTTGTATAAGAAGTAGCATGAACGTTCTAACGTTGCAGGTTGTCGAACGTGAACGGCGTTTCTCGGACGAGGTTACTCTTGTTGCTCTATTTTAAACAGCCATCCGTAGCGCACAAGCTTTGTTCGGTTGAGCGTTGCCAGCCTATACAAGTCCGGAACTCGTAGAAGACCCTGACCTCATTAACGTGGACAGCCGTCAAAAAAAACAAGCATTAGCAGGTTACGGAAAATAAACCGTGCTGGGCCGTACCGCGCACTGAGGCTGACGATTTCCTGTAACGACGATGGTCTTTTGAATGTTGTCGGCTAGACCCATCTTAGGAGCGATTAAATACAGCTGCCAATTACACAGTCTGCTAAAATACTGACATCTCTGATAGCTACTTCGAATTACATTGGGATAAAGATAACATTTCATAATCCATAAAATAAATTCTCATTTTTCGAGATCGACTAATCTCCGTAGCGGAAAAAAAGACAATTTTTAAGTAATTTATCTTGCTTCTAGTTCAAAAATTTTGGGTTGTTTTTTACAAGCGCTTAACTAGATACACAATGGTACAAGCCTACGAAATGTACCGTATCGGTCATTCGCGGTATCTCTGTGATCTGATATGATATTACCTGAAAAACTAGTTCCGTATCTATGGCGCTGTAACCCATTGCAAACTTCAAGGAACTACCACAATTCTTAGGTAAAATAATGAACAATGACCTGAACTGTAGATAAAAAAAAGAATTCGGCGATAATATGATACGGCAAACAGCAACGACCCGCATTTTTTATTAACTTATTTACACGGGCAAACATTAACAATATATAATTCTACCGATTCTTTTAGACGCTAAACGAACCTGTACTTTTTTTTTATTTGCGCCATAGCACGTTCGTCAGGTATATAGGAAAACTTTTCGATTATTGAGCGTCGCAGAAGCCTTCCCCACGAATCGCGTCCTTTGGTAGAAGTATAAATACAGCCAGTTTTCCCTGACCACCCCCTTCCGGCGAAAGCACATGTACAATCCCATCAAATAACACTTTCCGGAGATTCGCCCCAACTGTTAAACGAGAATTCCCTACCTAGTGTTACCATCACGTTGTGCGTATCTAACCCCAATGCAAACGGCTCTTGTTCTTGCCGTTCATCGCTACCCCTGAAGTAATCGAACTTTTGAGCGGTGCTAACGTGATTTAAAAACAAAGACGACGTATCGCCATTAGCACTGCTTTTATCCAAGGCCGACATTGGGTACGTCTCATTCTCCATCGTTCGAATCTTGCGCATTTGCTCTTTCTCAATTGTTGAGACGATCTCAGTGCAGTAGTGGACATCTAGGAGTATCGAATCCTCTTGTGAGTCTAGTGGGTCGTCTACCCAGACACCTAACCAAAAAATTAAATGACATAGAAGCGATTAGCCTCATCAACATAATTCATTTTTCATAGGCACATATCTGTTGGCTTGAAAACGTATCAAAAATGTTATCAAAATACAAGTTTTGTGACTGTAGTTGACTAGGTGGTTAAGCCGGAACGGCGCGAATGATTGTGCATGCTTGCAGACAAATAATCCATAGTTATTTGCCATTTTTTTTTTTTTTTCAGTTCCTGCTACCAAAGTGCTCGATATACGCGATGAAAGGATTTCAACATTAAGCAAAGAACTGGCGTGATACCCAAGCGTGCGCGATACCATGGACTAACCTCGAAGGGTAGCTATGCTCCAGCAGTTGAATGTACATAGCAGGAACGCGGACGTTACCGTTACAAACCACATCGTGAAAAGGTCTCCTTTAAACGCGAGAGCCCAAAATTGCCACGAACCTCGCCAGTAACAGATTGCTACTGTTGCTACGATTATACGCCATAGTTGCTCCACGACAAATCGGGATATTTTGGGTAGTCTCCTATAACAGGTATAAGTAATGACTTCTGCCACCATCGAATACGTTTACTTAAGTAACGCTTAGCCACAGAACAGAAGTGACATATATGGTGTTGTTAAGGTTGTCGTAAAAAGTTTACATTGCATTAGATGCAGCGACCTCTTCTGGGAAACGGACATCAATCAATACGATTGAACGAATCGTCTACCAAAAAAAAAAAAAAAAACACTTATAAACAATGTTTTGGGCGTTAAGTACTTTTGCTGCCGAAATATTTGCTGCGTATTCTTGTCTCAATTTCCAGCAGTAGAAGTACCAATCGTACGATTTCGCCGCCTTTTTCGACTTACTTTACGTATGAGTTCAGTGGCCACTGAATGATATAACACAGGAAGGCGCCTACGACACCGACTCCTAATGTTACGGTTCCAGATAACAGGAAGTCTTTTGGGTAGATCACATAATCCTGCAACTCGTGTAGGAACGAAAGGGAGGACGAATGAGCGACACTTAGCGACCATAACATTTCTCTATTATTCATGCTCAGGGAATATGATATAGAACCTTCGTCTCTAATTTGAAAAACCTACGGCGCGTTATTAGCATTATTCGGACCCAACTCGGACATGATGCCTTCAAGCAGAACCATATTTTGTTTTTCAATTAGATATTCTACTATCTGTTTACCTATTATAGAATACTGTTATTTTCGTGTTGCTACCTGAAGGTGCCAAACTCCTCGCCAGACGATGATAACACTGGGTTGAATGTAGAAAACGGAATATAAATGATCAACAAGATGTAGCACGGAACTGCGGGAGGACTGCGTCAAAATTACGAAAGAAACACTTTTTATAACAGGCTCTCAAAGTCGTTATGTGTGTTAGAGTGTGTTAGTATATATTGACTTGCTTAAACGCTGCTTCCATGGTACGTCATGCACGTATGCAGCATGTACATCGCACTTGTAAAATTAGTACTTAATTGAGGACCAATGAGGATCGTTGCAGAATCTAGACATGTATTTCATTAAAACATGCTAAAATAAAATGTAGATGAAAATAAAGACCACTCTGTATGTCTAAGTTAGAAAAGGGGGTTAATATTTGACGAGGTCATTAACGTCTTCGATCTTTTGTCGAATTTTCATATTAATGGTACTATAAAGAGAGGATTCAACACGTACCAAATGCGAAAATTTGGACAGAGCGATAAAGTAGTTGGTTTTGTCGTCAGCTATGAAGATGAACGGAACCACTCCGGTGATACTTTTGCTGCAGCCGCTGGTGGCCACTAAAAAGAAACCTTTAATAATGTCCAATCCGGATAACGCTATTTAGTTTATCAACAAAAACCCATAAGCAACCCATAAATAGGTAAGTTTTCTTAGCACCTTGATTAGTTGCGCAATTAACTAGCTAGCCTATCTAGTTAATTAAGCCGCGCAATTAAGTAGCTAAGTTGGCTAGTTACGAACAAGTTAAGACATAATGCTATAAGTTACGAAAAAGTATTCCTACCTGCCGCAATGCACGCGCAGCCCGAGATATAACCAGGACCTAGGTAATGGTCCAGAATATACCAAAATCCTGAAAGTAGAAAAGGACAGATGAAGTAAAAATGATTCATAACATGGGTAGAATGCGCAAATCTAGATAGTGTGTTAATTTAAGTGCAATATAATAACCCAAATTTGTACTAACCGCGCCATTGAAAAACTATTACGATTATGAGGATTATTGAATAGAAACGAGCCAGCGGATTATATAGGGCGTCCGTTAATTGCGCCAATCGTGTTAGTCGCTCGTGGACCACATGGCAAACGAATACAGCACTGAATCCTGTAAAATAGAACGCCTTAGTATGTGTATGCACGCGTAAACTTCTGCATGCTCAGTGGAGAGCCTTGAATGTATATAAAAGATTTTTTTTTATAGAACAAAAAGGAAATTGAAAAGCTTCATTTACGATGACGAGCAATGCGGCTAATTCGATTGATCACTTTTTCGAAGGCATTGGTTTGTTAAAAACAGGCACGTCCCATTCCAGTCGGACGAAAAACCCGGACCTAGTCTAAATGGTTAAAAAAATCTAAGGAACTCGACGTGAGTTCTCCTTGAGAGGAGTGTCACACAAACGAACTCAGGCTTATATACTATCTGCACTTTATCAATATCACACGTTGTGACACACCTCTTATGAACGACACTTTATTTTTATCTAATCTATAGATAGAGGTTGACGACAAGCTAAGCTCTGGCCTATTTCGTTAAAGAGGAAAACATTCGAAGACGGTGTTACGGGCGTCCCGGTAGAGTTCTGCTAGATCTGTCTGAAATATCAAATATTAGCCTCGCATTTACTTCTCGACCCCTGAGATCACAGTCTGTCGTTCGTACAACACCTTTAACTACTTAGTTTTTCTCTTTAAATAATTTCCAGAACTTCCAAACACGTGTAAAATTTGGCCAAAACTCAATACGATACCGGAACTGCAATAGCATCAGCAATTTAAAATTATATAAGGGAAAACTTACTTAGCTTCTTTCTGGCTCGTGAAATTTAATTTCGTCCATTCAGTAGTTATTTACAAGCTAGTTAATCTATCAGTTCCTACAACGGCAGGGACCTGACTTCTAAACACTGGCTCTAAAACATTTCGAGGAATCTGTATAGGTTTAGAACGAAACTCCTACGAACGAATGTAGTTGCCGGCCTCTATAATAACGAGTAAGTGTTATCACGCTGACATCTTTGCCGCCGACACTGTTTTATTAAACGCTTTGCATCTATATAAAATGTATGGGATTTTGTTTTTGAATTTTCACTTCCATGGACATCTAATAACCATCTAACAAACGCCTACAATCTCACAGACTAGCAAAGCTAGTGCTTTTATTCAGAAATCTGTGATCGTACCCTGAACCTTGTACAAAGCTGTACGAGACAACATAAAAATATTTTTTTTCTGTCCCAAAAAAAGCTTGATTCAAACAATGGCGATTACCCCTTTCGTTTAAGATCAGAAACGTGTAGCTTGAATACGCCGCGTGTTCGTTTGTTTCATTTAACAACAGTTCTTAATCATGTTCTAATTGCGATCGACACGCCCTTTTAGGGCTGATTCAGCTGGCTGCGTGCAGGCTGTCAAAACTATGGGAAGATGCGGTCTGCAAAACAGGCATATCCTGCTTTATCCAGACAACGTATGTCATGTTGATAGTTGCAGCAACTCGTTATTACAAGGACATGCCATCGCTTAAGAGATCTCTGGAACAGCTTTCGGACGAAACAGGCCCCTTTTACTAAGCTATGATTTATGACATGTATACGCCATTAGCAAATGAAAATCCCGGACTCACCTAATGGTCATCCACTGATAAAGACATCACTGTTATTAAGGCTTGTAAAGGTAGTGCGTATACATAAACGCTGGCAGATAGTCTCCGTCAAAAATTGATTCACACAACATTAGAAGTCGATTGCAGTTAACCGTAAGAAATTATGAGGGAAAGGGTTACCTCAACAGTGAGAAGCTGATGATTGCAAATAAAAATAAAAAAAAAAAAAGTTTTCCGTTATCGCTCTGATCTAACGAGGTAGCACGCTCGACTAACCATTGAAAATGTTCGAACTTCGAATCTTTGTCGTCGCTTAGCCAGCGCCTTGTAGCGGGAGAGGTGCTGTTGTCTGCTGACACTTCGAAACTGAATATGCCTGCTTAAAGTAAACTTTAGTTATATAAATGACTTTATATATAGAGTTCGTGAAGTTTCCTATGACGCGACGAGGATCGTTGTCCTTGAAACGTTTTGAGACTAATAGGGGTCTTGTGTAAGAAGCTCGCCAAAATTCTCCCGGGAATCTTTCGCATTAGCTAGAGGTTATGCTAAGCCGTTTGTGAGGATACGATAAACTTTTTTCCAGCGCCGAAGTATGAAGCAAAAGCAGACGATATTTTAAATCCGGTCTTATAAGTCGTTTCTAATAGTTCCAGAATCGAGAAGCTTACTGAGTCAAAATTTTACCGAGTCCATTTTTTAATGGAGACAATCGCTAAGGCTTTTGTTGGAACATCTGTCTCTCCCAAGGACTGTCCTACATCTTCGCGTCTTTGAACGTAGGCATCATTAGGCAATATAATTTACAAATTGTAGAGCAGGAACTATGCTCTGCATTGTATGACTTGATCATTACGATACTGATAAGAAGCTAAAGGGCAGAAACGAAAATTTTAACACTGATAAAAGATCGTCACACGATTCTATAATGCAAAGCGATCCCTAGCCAAAGATTCTGGTTCGTTCACGCACCTTCCGGAGGCTTTTGAATTGCCATACGAGTCATTCAAACATATGTATTCGCTACCAAACCGGAATATCTATAGTCAGCTCAATTTCGGTAAAATGCTTAATATAATAAAGAAAGCTGCCAGATACTACGGTTATGCACACTACAACCCCTTGTACATGAGTCAGTGTTCTCAGTTTTAAGCCACTACACCCGTTTTCGAACATACGTCAGTTTGTACATGTGTGCAAGGTCAAATTAAGCCGAAACACAAATTCGACGCAGCCAAATCAATTGTAAATTGAATCTGTCCTATGATATATAAAAATATAAGATATTGGTAAAAACACTCTTTTCCGTGTGACTTAAGCATATTATCAGATTATGCACACATTTAGTAGATCCCTCTTACCGAATAGACAGGTAAACCAGATACTGGTCACATAATCCTTAGGGAATACGTAGTGATCAACGAGGAAGAACATCCCACACCAATAGACGGAGACCAAAGGAGCTACGATACTGATCAATAGAAGATGATCAATTATAGCCGAAACGACAATCCGCCCAGAATATGAACGCGCCATTTTGAAGTTCTGTCGAGATAATCTTCGAGATGAACCCAGTAAATTAGTTGGCACAGTTTCACACCTTTCGTGACACCTTTGTCTCCGGCTTCGTACCTCAATGGCCGTACCATCGCAACACGATTTTGCTTCTCACCCGGAAGTTATAAAGTTAAAAATAAATTATTCATCGCACACTGATTCATGAATTCGTTTATAGAATAATGCCATATTCTACAGTATATTATCTATGAGTATCATTTATCAGGTCGGCATCATCCATCAACTTTACATGAAAAAGTAATACCGATTCACGCACACTTGAAACGACTCCGTTACGCATGATTTCAGCCACGTTGTCGTGACCTATATTTATATATGCCACGATGAGGGACGTTAGCAGGTTCGAAGGAAAAACCGTTCCCGCCACTTTATCTAAACCACCGCAAAAGACCGGCTGAGAACGTTATATTTCCCTTGCCGGCACGCTTTCTGTAGGAGTAAATCTATTACTTATACACGCACGCACACACGCGCAAACACACACACACACACACACACACACACACACAAACACACACACACACACACACACACAAACACACACACACACACACACATATATATACACTCGGACCCACGGATACGCTATCGTAAAAATAGCGTCATCTCATCGTCGTAGAAGTCTACAGATGACTATATTTCATCAGTCAAAGCATCAGGAGCAACACTACTGGGCAGAGCTTAAGGCTAGAAGAGACGCGTGCATGCCAAGTGCACTTCGGGCAAAACCCTCCGAGATTTCCGATCGCCTACAGCCCCTCGGATCGGCTCTATTCCATTGCGGCACAATGATGACGTCGGTTCCAGGAAATGCCGGCTGAGAGGCTACCATAAGCAGGCACTTCATCGATCGTCACATATCTGAGCGTAGCTCCGCGCGAATCGCTCTTGTCAAGGCCATCTCAACGAGAGAGTCAACGATAGCTCCTATTATCTATGTAGATATTTATCATCTACGGATACAATATGAAATCGATGTCAAGGAGATCGTTTGATGGACAGTTCGATGCTGAGTGGTTTCCAGAAGCGCAAAAGTTACTCGGTTCTCGACAACTTATCTACACAAGGTACGATCTAAGGCTAAAAAATACCATCCATTTACCACTGCAGCAAAATAGTAAATAGAAATTTTTGTTGAAGCAATATGTAATGCAGTAAATCGCTATTGCATAATAATTGAAACAATGCTTAATAATAAAGCAATAAATTTCCTAGACAGGAAAACTACGAAACCTTACATTATTGTAAGGTTTTTTGAAAATGATCGAGGGCCGCATGGATATGCGTCGATAGAAGGTATTTCGATAGAAGGACTTAGTGTATTTTGTGTTTCGAAATTTCAGTTTTTCCGAAGAGATGTGTTTCTGCTTTTGGACAGTTTACGGAGTAAAGCATTCTAATTTGGACGTACTTTTTTTTGGTCACCCTGTAAAAGCTGAAATACATTTACCTCTTACTAAAAATAGTGCGTGATTCGGGCAAAGACAGACTACTGTGCATTGTCTTCACATCTGACAAACCCTCCACCAAACCCAAAAGCTTCTGCTTCATCTGAGATTGATGACCCTCATTACTGTCATTTTTCATGCGGTTTTCTCAAATATCAAAAAAGATCTCCATAAGATAAGCTTAATAATATCCGTAGTTTAGATTTAAAGGGCTCAAAGATTCTTCGAAATTTCAAAGGGCTCAAAATAGTTGAAAAAGCCATTTTTGACATACGGAGAGATGCTTTGTAGAGATTCTCACGGCCGACTCGAAGAGTGTAATAGTGATTAGTAGCAATAGCAGGTAAGCCCCGATGCTTAGTCTTCTCCGCTTTGCACCGTTTGGGCTTTCTGGCCGTTCTGTGCTTTTGAACCTTGGCTCAAAATTTAAGGCGGGCTTTTTCTAGTTTCGTGTATGTAAGCAACAGTTCAAATAATCAACAGCTACCGATATCACTTTATGCGCGGTTACTATTAACAAAGCAAAAGGCCTGTTAAAGATGAAAATCGTTAAATAGAGCGCGATCCGAACATATAACCGCGGTAGACGCGGATCTGCTTCTGCTCAGATCTGTTTAAAATCGGATTTTATTTAAGTATAATTACAAGAACCATTTTCAGAAAAAAAAATCTGGACATTCGCATTTAGCCTTATGAGAAAAATATTATAATCCACATATTGGTGGTTATAAAAAGGCATTGTGATAAAATTAAAGGGCAGAATTCGACTATCGGCTGTAAAGGGAAGGGTGTTGTTTCCGTTAAGCAAGTGCACTAGTTGTCGGGATAGTTTCACCTGTCAGAGAGCTATATTCGCTGGTTTATGGGTAATCCAAAAGGGCCTAACACGTACTGTTGTCACAGGACAATGTATCTTCCCGTCATTTGGCGCCTGCTTCAGGAGTTGGCAACGACGGCATTCAACTCGGTTGATCAAAACGTACCTCTGTGAAATAGCACTGGCACTCTATGTGGACCCCCTAACAGACCTGCAAAATTCATCCTTTTTCTAGTGTACAGGCCAAGTCAAAAATTTACATACAACTGACACATGCTGGCTAGTATTAGCTATCAGTATGAGTAGCACAGCGGTCTTACGTTCACTTGTAACATTTTCCGGGCTGTTAGGGATAATTTGTAACGAAATTGATGTTACCGTTCCGAAGCTGGCTCTAAATACTTGGATAAAATTGTCAATACGTGTTGGTAAGGAACCCAGTTTAATCACCGGCTTCAACTAGGGCCGCAAACCACTTACAAGACATTTTTTGAATTTACTCGTCCAAGTTTGCGCAAAAAACCTTTTAATGATTACCATGAGTAATGAGGCATTGGTTTGTATACACTTGTCGAAGTTCTGTCGGATACAAGATAAATCCATTGAACCTGATTGAAAATTTCAAAAAGTTAGGAATTTTAAAAAAACGAAAGGGAGCAAAAATCAAAGAAGACTAACTGACGAGGGCGAGACCTGTGTGAAAACCACCCACTCTAGCTCACTAATGTTTAGAACATGCCCTATTTTACATAATAGCTAGTTATTATGACTATGAATCTAGGTAACTAATTGAATGTTTCGAGTTTCACATTTGCAACGCCTTCAGGGATTGCTCCAGCAAAAGTGAAGTGCGCTCACGCCCGATCTCGAACACATACCACCTCATTACCATTGTGTGTCTAAGCTTATCAAAGCAACACTTCATTACTAGAGCATAATGGAAGCGCTAAAATTTGCTTAATCTTAGTAAGTAAGTTAAGTTAAACTTAAGTTTACTTTATAATATGCTTTATTTATAGTTCATGCTCTCGGCGACCGCGTAGCGACACCAGCCTGACTCAAAGGAGTCTAGATTCTTAAAAAAAATGTAGACACGATAAACATGCGCTAAACAGTAAATAGTCTCATCCTTTACCCGACATAATCCCTTATACCTAAAAGTATGAGAATAGAACGTTCACAGCAGCAAAAGAAAAACATATTTTCAACAGTGATCAGCGACACAAAGCCTTTAATCTCGAGTCCATAGTACGAATTTACTTCAGTTTTTAACATGCGTGGCATTCTCGTCAATTTGATCATATTTGCCTATAGGTGGCACTTGGCCCCCCTATCGCTGCCCCTCCTCTTGAGACTTTTCACGGACGAGCAGCTTGTAGTATGGCCTAAATATGACGGCCATCTTTTTCAGCCTCTTAAGCATTTTTATCTATCTGTAAACCTACTCGGACTGTTCTTCGTATTTTCATTATTATAAATTTACTACAGATAGCAGTAACAAGTCCTAAACAATCAGGCCAGGTTGACGATGCGACAAACTAGATTAGGTTGCGTGTAGTAAATGTTTTAATATGTTTCAACTATTATTGTGTAAGAGTTTCATTGCTGAGTTGTTGTTAAAAAGTAAATCAAATACAAATTCTGACAAATGGTGTTTTATTTGCATTTTGCTCTGCCATGTTATATTAACACGAGTGTTTTTTTCCGATTTAAATAAACAAGTTCTTTTGAAAAAGGTAGAAATGTACGGCTTTTGAACCAGCCGTGTAAATTTTGTCACACCAGTCGACTGCCGGAGTCACTGCGCCAACGATTTTTAACGATTTCAAAGGACTCTTAGGGGTGCTTAGGTGCACCTAATTAAAGCACGGTGAATGTGTAAGGTATAGAGATAGTAATTACCGAAATGACGTACGTCGGAAGTAAATAAGCGGCCAATAGTAATAAGGCTACAGGTAGCGTCCGTAGTGATGTGCAGATTTTCGGTCGTAAAACCCTAATAAAAACCCATAAAGAATAAAGTCGTGAAGATCAAGCTATAAGCTAAGCTAAACACCTTTTAGCAATAAAAAAAAACGGCATGAGAGTTTTACGAGAGTCGGGTGCGCTATTACAATATCTGATTGGCAAGAAGGCGATCAATACCAATCTGCTAACCGGGTTATACTTTCCCATAGAGGCGATTTTCGGACCCTAGATAACAGCTGTTAGGACAACCAAAGCCTGATAACGCATCAGTGCCAACTCTAGTGAATTGTCACTATCGTTATCATTACTATTACTTTTTACATTGTTTTCTTTGAAAATTTCAGAAGCAACCTGATTTTCTGACTGTGTGATTCTACGGAGCTACCTCTGGTAACAGGGGGCAATCACAGATCACCTGCTTGAACGGCTTAGGTGTAACTATAAATCATTAAGCGACATCTCATTAAGTGGCATGAAACGTGCGTTAATCCTTTCTGGGCTTTCCTTATCTCTCACAGATTGACAAACTCGGCTAACCTGGAGTAATTACCTCTGTAACTCCAATGACTCGGAATAGTTGAAGCTTTAGTAGAATCTCAGGTTTAATGGAAGAACCTCAGGTTTTGTTCACTGGCAGAGATCATTGAAAGCCCATAAGTTTAACTATATTATGTCATAAATTGGGTTTGTAGTATGCCGCTTCTACGGATAGGTGTGAGACTATCGTGAAGCTATGATCATTACCATCATGTAATTGTATGGCTCCTTACCTGTGCACACATTAACTATCGATAACAATTTGCAGTCTGTCAACGTTTCTACTGTAATATAATAAATATATCTAGGTTTTGTTGAAAATCAATGTAACCCTGATGAATTTTAGTTGATCGTGGTAATTTGTTGGGCTCATGGCAGAGGGCGAAACGCTCTATGACTGTTCAGAAATTGACGTAGCTCTATGGAAGACCAGTTTTTAAAATGATATTTTACGCAATCTATTTTCACTATTTCCCAGTGAATCCGTAAAAATAAAGAGGTGTAAAAAAACCCAACTTCGATTGATATCTGAAAACGCTAGTGGATCTGAGATTGTTTAAGCTACACCCTTATCTATAGCTTCATATCATTTCTGCTTTATAGTAAATTTTAGTACTAAATACAGAGTTGCATACCTCTCTGAAGACCCTCTATTTACACACAGCTCACTTTTAACTATTTCCATAAACTATAGCAGAGCTGTTACGCGAGGTCACTAGAATGGCGACGCATACCTGCAAATATTATTTATATAGTGAGGCGGGATAATGGCTACCTTCTTTCTTTCTTTTCAGGAAGTCTAATCAAACAAAAGGCCCTCATACCATCTGTAAGTGGCACTTCGCACGTCCCAAATTTACTCGATGGGTCGGCATGCATTCAAGACCCATCCGCGCTTAACCCTGTAATGGCCATCATTTCTAATACGGAATAATTGACATGTGTAATTAACCTAAGCTTTGCTTCAGCTCGATATTAGACACGAGACTACGACAGGTTTTTTTTTCTTATTACCCCCTGCGGATCGGCGACTCTACAAAACCACCAACAGTTTTGTCTGAACTTTTATTTACCCACAACGACACCCCTGACGTCTTTCCATTGATGAAACCTACCGATTATTTACACGGGGTCAGTTAATTTCGCAAGGAACGCGTGTACAGGATTTGCAGAATGCTTTAACTCGTTGACAGAACTTGGCGCCTATTTCAAAATAGATTTCACTTATCGTTAGAAGCTTTTATATATTTAAGTAGTGCGCTTACTACGTAGATGTAGGCCACCTTTACTGTCCACTTTTATTGTCGATGCAAAATCAAAAACGGTACTATTTGTATAGGAACTTTTTAGAACTTTTACTATAACTTGAATATTCCTTACGAGACCAGTGCTCGTAAGCCGTCTCAAACCCGTTGAGTCCACCTACGAAAATAGAATCGCTGACTGACAAATAATTAATCTGTCTTATTTTTTAGGGCTGCACACCCTTTGTCGACCGTTTGCGGAAAGCAATTGGCCATAGCAGTGGAAAAGCTGAGAGATAGAAAGCAAAAGTTGCATAGATAATCACCTAAGGACAGGTGAAAATGACGTTTGAATCAGCCTAACTCTCGCTTAATTTTATAGCTGAAGAGTAAGAGCGGGATTCGTTTGGGATCCCCAAGGTCCGAAATCATTCTAGTCTATGCCGCGAATCATTCTGTTCCAGAAAAATCTGCCTTTTACCATTATGCGAAGCTCATTCATTATACAACACTGGTAGCCATATCTGAAAGTTGAGTCGAAAAGTAAACCTTATTCTGGAATAAAAGGCTAGTTAATAGTAATATATCGGAAACTTAACGCGATGCTACAGCTTGTTTTCCCTGATGTGTTTTTATTTAAATATACTTTCAAGGTATCGCTCGTTATCGTACATTGTACCACTAACGGCCAAATGAATATCTCTCAGAGTCCGTTACCAATATGCTAGCCAGCATAACATTGTACATGATGCCACTACGCATAAGCAGGCCACAGCGCTCCCGGCCGCTCCTACAACATCGCGAGCGGATCTCCAAGTAGAAGAGGGCCGGTCAAATAAAAACGCTTTTTCCTGCTCACTATCCGGTGGTGAGGGTTCTACCTAGTACTATGCGCGTCACATCATACATAATTTGTCGTTCAGTGAACCTAAGTAGGCCCAATAGGTTGTAGTTGTTGGATGCCGTACCCAGTCAGTGGTAGCGGCGGGTCGAACAGTCAACTCTGCTACCCGTCCAAGTCCGTGTACTTATCGCATCGAGTGCTCACGATAGCCAATCAACGATGGATCTGTCATAGTTCATTGCGCCTGATGACAGCTCGTTGAGTGATCGGTTTCGTCACAACGCGGCGATGGACGCTGGGCAAGATCAGAATGACTAGCGCAAACAGCCAATGAGGAGTGAAGGAGTTAGGTCTGAGACGCACCGGCTATGAGCCCTCCCAACTATAGAACACGTACGATGACCCGATGTGATCAGTTAGTCTTTCACATCTTTTCTATATGGAACTAAAGTGTATACACTCAAATCAAAGTCAGACTTCGGGTGACACTACTGGGATCCGTGACGGTCGAAGTTGCCGAGGCCCATTGCAAATGTCAAAAACAACAATATTCAATAAAAATAAGTTGACGATGAGCAAGTTGTACGCCTTAATTTAATTGAGAGTCAGTGTATTCATCATTGTTTCTACCATCGAATCGTACATTACTGTGTAACGGAATGGGTGCAGTCTCGTAGATAATTTCCATCTATTCATTCCTTGCGGACAATGTGAACATTGTTCAGCATCTACTTTACGAATCTATTCAAGGTTAGACGAGCTTCCTCGTTTGATGGGCTTTGGTCACTGTAGTGGTAGTGTTACGTCACGTATCTATCTATTCCTTTATGTTGTTCCTTTAAGATGCGTTAGATTTCGAGGGGAACGAACGCGACGACAACCATTATGATGTGTCCTTGACGAAAAGAAAAACGTAAACGCTTATTACTAAGCGTCTTTGGTATCATTGCGGACAATTCGTTGCTGGATAGGAAGATTCGTCCAAGCATATTTTGTAGGAAATCTTTGTACGGCCGGACTAACTGGTGCACTTCAGACAAAAACTACTCAGTCATTCGTAACTGCAAGTTAATCTCAACGAAGTGGGAATAAAGATACTTTTTTTTTTTTTTTTTTTTTTTTTTAATAGATATACCAAGTGAAATAATGCTTTGGTAATTAGATAGACCGTTTTGCTTTCTCGAATGTATAAATATAAATCTAATATTAATATTTGACGCTTTAAAACTAGGGATCTGAGATACGACGTTGGTTACAGTTTCGGCTTGTGTGATATGTACAGACCTCGCATCGATTCATAACGTTAGGGCCTTCTCTGGTGTATATGTTTTTTTTTTTTTTTTTTTATTTCGTATGTTTGTATAAGCAATGTGCAAAATAGAAACATATATATTGTATGTATGCATCGTGAAGAATTTGCAGATGATTCCTAATGCCTCGACAAGCTTGTCAGTAGCGAAAGCAATTTGGTCCAAAAAGCATCTCGTTAACAAATAACATAGTACGATTTAATCTTTTTACTGAATTGTAGAGTGTTATCGACAACAAGCTCGGCTTTGGCGATTATAGACCTACCCTTAATATTACTAAGATAATATCATCAGGACCTTTGACGTTATTCCGTCACAGCTTTTCACGTGTCTGCTTGGATGATTGTTTGTCTGTTATTTACAATATGAGCTGCAAAGCGTTCGAACGCGTCCATTACATATTGTAAAGACTGAGTTGTGGCCATATCCCGCCGTCCTCTATGTGTTCAGACAGGCTTTTGGCCGCCAAGCTATGAACGAAGCCTGAATGTAGGAGTTCATTGGTTAATCAGTAATCTCGCGACGAGCAGAAAGAGCTCTGAAGACAAAGTCGTTATTCTGGACGGCATGTCGCACCAAGAATAGAAGAAAACTGTATAAGAGACAAAACGATCAGGGCCGAGCGATGGTCGAATCGACGAGATAACAAAGGGTTAGGTATCTCCCATTAAATCTGACCGTGATTACCCCAAAGGAGGGAACTGGATTTCAATTATTTAGACATATACACGGGACGCAGAGCCCGATCCTTTTTTCATATTATTGTCGTGCACAGCTTTCGACCACCAAAATAACTGTTTCTATATAGAAACTGTTATATTTTTAACGGATAGTTAGCAGGAAAAGGTTGAAACTTTCGAAATAAACATACCAAGAAAATTAAATAAAACGAAGATTTAAATTTTCAACTAAATCGAACTTCCTACCCATTTTATCTTGAATGTCCTTTGATGAAATGAATTTTAAAGACATCTGTTCAGCTAATGGAAGCAACAGGCTCTTATATTTGAGGCACTTAATACTGCTGCATCTTGTAGCTAGCATAGGTTTAGGTTAATGAAAGGCCACTTACTTATCGCATGGACAAATCATGCCAATCTAGACAAATCTAGGAAAAGTTCTATTATGGCCTTAGCCTTTTTAGCTGTGTTACGTATATATAAGAGCCAATTCGACGGTCAAATTTTCCACTTCCCATGCCCATAGATTGCAACAGGGAATATTTCCTAATTATACTGCGCGGCTGTCCCGCTATCGACATACAGATTTCGGCAGCTTTCGAGTGTGTATATCTCTGTAGTTTCTCATTAGTTTAACGCACTTCAGTGAAAGCATCGAACTACTACCCAGTTTTAGGACCACTGTTCCAAGATTGACCGAGCCATAATTTAGGCTCTCCCACCTTTAGCTGTGTTTAGTTCTACAAACAATACCCGTCCTTCACTTAGGCTGTACAAACATGGCAGCTCGAATAACAAAAGGCACAATATCCGTTTGTTGTCTAGAGATCAACGAGATATAGGCAGATTTTATCGAAGACTAGTTCTATTATCTTATTTGATGATATATGAACTTTGATCACACTTACAGCCGGTACTAGTATCCAAGTGTTTTTCATTAGTGCTTCTCAAAATAAACGAATACTCGAGGCCCGAACGAGTGTTTGCCCCTGTTACCTGAAGTGGCCGATTTTCATGTTGCGGAATCGTTATAATCGTATTATTAAGGCAACTACCTAAATGACACAAATTTTTAATTAACACAACATAGGTTCATTTTGGCCTAAACGAACCATTTTTCACAGCGCTCTTCACTAGCTGTATGATTCCTTTGTCATACTTTGCTGAATTTCAGAAAGTATCTACAATCATAGATAGAAATCTTCCTCTAAAGGTGCTAAGTCAGCGCTTCAAGTGCTTACTGGTAAAGATGAAGAATAATCAATACTGAGCATGCATAACAATATACCTGGAGCGGTTGTTTTTTTCGAAGAAAGCGTCCACCTTTTTGAAGACTGTTCCTCCCCCAGAGACCCCCCGTGATCCCAATTTGTGAAGAGTTATGGATCAATTCTGGCCACACAGATTCGGATCAACAGGGTAAATCTGTGGAGGAACTGGAAGGAACTGGCTTCAACTCGTACACGTTGATGCGACGGCTACGCGTATAGCTTTACTTGAGCTCTGACCGAATCACGGCGATAGCGGAACGTCATCCCCATAGACGTGCGCATCTCATACACTTTGCCATATGGTGATGTTCGGTTCAGCCACTGGCGACAAATGAATAAAGTGACTATTAAACGGTAATCAAAAGATATATGTAAGCACGAATATTCGTTCATGACAAAGGGGCAAGTACTTCGCTGAAAATTAATTATTTCAAGCCTGCAAATATATACGAGGTGTAGCAATATGAGATCAATAAATATTAAATCTGAATAGATTCTGTCATCGAGTAAAAAACAGTTTGACAACATTACCTTGCTGACACTCTATAAACGACCATCACTCTGAACACTCAGTTATTGATGATCCACATAAAAAAAAACTATAATCTTTCCGCTTGCTGTTTTTCTGGGGAACTTTGTATTACGCCTGCTGAAATATGTCTGGAGAACAACCGCAGTCCGAAGACGCTGGTAAAAATCGCGTTCCCTACCATATAGCCGTTAAGTTAAATCGAATTTGTCCTTTAAACGAATCCTGTCCCTGTAGACACAGAGGTCATAACAACAGCAGTATTGACTACACTTTTAATAGCGGCGATCGGCTCCACACAAATTGCAGAAAACACAGGAACAACTTGTTTAGCCCATAAACAGAAAATAGGCCTTGTCGAAACAGATGTCGGGTCGGACTGTTGCGGCCACGAGCGAAAACTGATGACGGTGACGACTAAAACAAAAAGCGAGTCAAATTAATATCGTTTAGGTAGCAGCAGGAATAACAGCGATAATAACCACTACGATATGGCCGCAGGATGCCCGAAGTCGGTACATACGCGCACTGAACCCGTGCTTCAGCACTCACAGAAAAATTGTCTCATAGCAAGCAGAATTTATAGGTGTTTACTGTGTGTGGACATTAGGGCCTGAAAGGTCGTAGCAGGAAGCGATTTTAGTTATTGAACTGTTGGGAAATTATTTGGTGTTATTTTTTCTGTTTGCTCGGCAACATTTTTATCTATAAAAACTAAATCAGCGGACTGGCATGAATCTACAGTATTTCAACAATCATCAAAAAAACGGATATCTAGCTAGCTTCAATCCCAAGTCCGCTTGATTCCACTTAGCTAGCGAGAACTTAAACAGCGCAATTTGTCCACTATTGCTTATAAAGGGACCATTTTTTACTTTCGAGGAAAACATTGCCCTGCGTTAGTTTGTTTACAAAAAACAATTTGTAAGCCATCAAGTTCCGCAACGTCATAGAAACTTGACGTGTTATTATGGACCGCTAATCATATTTAGCTAGTACATTGCTTTTCGGTTCAGTTACGATTAGCAAAAACTCCATTCTCTTCACTGTGTACCCGATAGTAAGCTCACACGAGACACTCAGTTCTAAAAAAAGATAGATCATACAGAGCTAAATTGATTTTTACCAGTTCCGCTAAGAACCGAGTAACGACCTGGTGGCTCCCTTTAGTAACACCGAACCACATAATTTCATTGCCGTTTTAAAGTTACCGCGACATGAGGCAGCTTCGGTAACCCCATGTACTGCCTCCTTCGCCTGAGGGGTATCCCATGGCGGAAATGTGAAGCGACACAAGGACTATCGTTTACGAGAAGTAGTGCTCTGAATGCTCAACTCTTCTCCCAACAAACGTCAGTGCACGAACTCAATTCTGCTACTCGGGTCACAGATAACTCAGGTTGTATCAAAGCTTAACCGGTCTTTCTCTCATTCAGTTTGCGCGTTTCAATGTATTATAGATCGGCGCACATTTGCGTATTGAATATGGCCGTTTTTCGTCTAGCGCGCAAGCAGAATTTCACGGTTACGGCAACAATTACACAGGTTCTCTGCCGAACCCACTTCTGGTCCGCCAATGATTCTGTTAGCCATCGTAAAAAGTTCGGTCAGTACTTATCAATGTTGGATGGTATCCTATCGAAACTAGTAGAACGGCAAAGAGCGCTCTTAAGTTGAATCGAGATACCCCGTCGAGAAACGTCGTTTTCTCGGTAGCTCGGTAATTGGCCTTGCATGTAGATCAGACAGGGCTGTTTCGAGTGTACGTCGTTTGTGGGGTTAGTTTGGAGAGAATGCGCTATGAGTTTAAAAGATCCAACTTGAGACAGGTATGCCGGCAGCACACAGCTATAAGGGGCTCAGGAGTTTGCCCGAGTGTGGTCCCCAGGGACCACAGATCCGTCTTCAAGGTAATTTCGTTCTGACTTCATTTTTGACGTTTTAATATACACAAATATAAGGGTGTTAGAAGAGCAGGAATACATAGCGCTACTGAATTAAATAAATGAACCAACACCTCGATTGTATACCTAGGACACGTGTGGACCAGAAGAGTTTAAAAATTGATAATATTTTTCTTATGTGCCTACTCTCTTGCAAACAGTTTTCATTGAAAATGGCCTTCGGATTAGGATAGAAATTCATTATATAGCAAGCAGGAACACAGGTGGGGTGGTCCAGGTTCGAAGCCGGGCGTAGACACGCGGATCGTTTCGTGCTAGAGGCGGCTAACGTCCGAAGCAGTGCTTTACGGCAGGTCCAATCTCATAAGAATCCAAACATTTGTAGGTAAGGTGGGAAAAATAGATATTTCTATACTATATTTTACATTGGGCATGTAAATTAAATTATGGCAAGAAGTAAAAATTCACTTTAAACTATACTATATAAGCGATATGACATCAAAAAGTAAATTAAAGGTTTTTCTAATTATTTAAATAAAAGATTTGTCATAGGCTAACACTTGCCTGGGTCGCCCAAGTAACGTTTCCCAACTTCTTTACCCCATTCAGCCTTCTGGTGCTTTTTTTTTTTGTCCTGGTTCGAAATAAATTTTCATTTAATTTACAACGTAGACATGCTGCTTTAAGTAACCAGTTTCGGCCTGTACTCTATTTGAACAATAAAAATCAAAATTGAGAGAATTCAGCCTTAGCAAAAATAAGGGGTAACACTGATAATAGGGTACGTGATGCTCTGTCTGAAAATAAGGAAATTAAGTATTTCGTGCAGCTTCATAATGTTACAACATCTAACAGATATGACGATGTTGAAGCCCAGGCTGATAAACGTACGAGCGCTGTTTCGATGAAAAACGTATAAATCTGCTACTTAATTTCTTACCATTATATATTTACTTGAACCCCCTAGACGACCACTGAAATTGTTTCCAATTTTCAAATAACTTATGCAAAAGTATCTGTGGTGATACAAAGTATAAGATACTTCCACAATGGTTTCAGTAGGTTCTACACAATAATCAGTGGGAAAATTTTGCATGGTAAAATTTATAGAGCTTCAGCGATCTTACGCTCGAACTGTTATCCCGCTCTGACTTTTCATTACCGTATATAACAATGGGATTAGTAATCTCATTAATTATACACTGCATGCATTACAATAAACAGGTGTTGGCCAATACCTAATGTTGACGACCATACCTCTCATGATGAGCATCGAAGGCTACTGTTGTTCGCAATTGTACGGCTTAAGTTCCTGTTAATCGGCCGAGAACAAGGTGAGTCCTAAAGATAGTGCGTTATCTAGAGGTCGCGGAACTCTCAGCTGACTGGAGCCCTCGTCTGAATGAGCATTGTATAACGGCAATGAAGTTGATTCCTCCATCGGAACTCATTTGCCTACTAAGATGAACAAATTGCAGAACGTAAGATAAGTGACAGATAGGCCAGACACCCCACCTTACAATGGCGCGTTTTTCAGCGACAGACGTTTTTAGATAAATGTATTGAGTTCTTGTTCTTTTTCTTTTACTAGTTGACAATCTGCGCCCACTAATCGAGTTCAACAACGGTGTTTTCTATCTTCCAGGATCTCTCATCACCCTTCCACCTATGCATCGGTACCAGTTCGCATCGTTTCATGGTGTTTGCTACAACCGTTGACCCGTTTCTTAGTGACCCGATATGTCTATAGCGTTATTGTGGGGAATATGAAACTTGATTCTATTTATGAGCTCGTTCATACCGGTCGGTGACGAGTAATAGATGAACGACGGCGAATGATGCCAAGAAAGTATGTCCGAAAATTTTGAATTGACTCTTAAATTCGACAGGGAGTCAGCCTAAGTCATTCCGTCAGAGGTCGATTCGGGGGGTTGGACTGGTGGTATTCATGCAAGATGCTTCTTCGCTGACTGATTTACGATGCCTGGATACTGACCTCTTCCCCCTGCAGCCAAAGGTGCGATGCGGGCGAACAGCAGATATCAAAAAAAAAAAAAAAGTAACTGGAGCGGCCGATAGTTTTAAACAGAGGGACACACGTACACAGATCGGCCAGCGCTCACCAGTTAGTCAGAATCTAGTCAGAAGCAGAGACTATCGAAAGAAGACTACAAATCTCGTAAGGTTTCGTTCGGAGGTCCCACGATTCTTTCCTCCCGGTATCACACGGCGAAATGGTCGAACGTTGAGAGAGACAAAAGGGACGAGCGGCCGCTGCCAGCGGCGGTGGCGGCGGCGGCGACGACAACTAAAAAGAACAGGGCAGCAGAAGCATCAATAAATGCAACAATAACGTCAGCGGCAGCAGTAGTTTACGAAGAACCTTTTCGAGCTGAACCCTCCCGCCAGTCATCGAAGCAGTATCACACCTATTGTTTCTAAGGCAAATGCTGTCGAACACTTCAGGTACAGGCTTTTAGGACCGACTTTCCAGCCACGTTGTTCGCGAAAGGGGACACTTTTGACAGGATCCGTTGCCTATCTGTTGCATGTGTGCGAATAGAAAAATCTTTGTAAGTTAGGGGAGAAACAGCTTTACAGCCACGCAGAAATGGTCTTGCTATGCGCAGGTCCGTAGTACAACTGTAGGCCGTATTATAAAGCGTATGCGGGGCCTGCTCGAAGTGTTCTTGCGGCGTCGCAGCGAATGCATGGACCTAGGACCGATAATCAGAGACCAGGAGAATTTTTACATTCGATACGCATGGCTGCAACAGTGACTTACTTTAACGGAGAACATCAAACCAGCGCCATATTGGAGTGCAATCGTGAATACATTCACAACCAAATACTTCCAGTTCCCACACAATGTCTGAGTTGTAAACGGTGATCCGGATGCGGTGTGCGTCAAAAAAGCGTAAGATACGAATGCAGTGTTCAGGTCAGTGCTGATATGTGGACACTCTTCGTCATAACAACAGTGCTCTAAGTTAACAACAAAATCCAACAATCCTATATTGTTGCTACACTGGTTCTCGAAAATGGACCCCCGCTGGAAGCGCCATGCAAAAGTCGCGTCGCGCTGGCTTCAAAAACTGGCAGCGTCTCCTTTCAAGCGCTCACGTATCGACCTAAGTACGTCGGTCGCCCCGGCAACTGTCGCACCACATTGAAGTCACGCTGCCACAACTAGAGCTGAATGGCGAGATTACGCACATGGGCTGTGAGGTCGTTCACCTTGGTAGGACTATTGCCGCTGTCCTAAGGATTCAGGCCAATAAAGTGCCGGACGCCGTATTCGCGGTATCGTATTTCGCTATAAGTCTGCCACTTACTCAATGAGCTCTCAGCATCGTTCAAACTGGGCAGAAGACGAGCACTTGCACTCGAACTTATTGTCACACATTGTCACCAATGGACCTGCTCGTTGTTAGTCAGCGGGGGCCAGGCTGTACGATGCGTTGCAGTAAGCCAGACCCAGATAGCAAAGCGAGACGGCCTGGTTATTCTCAGACAAAAAACACATCATTATTTTTGCCTGTTGAATGATATCTTGCTCCCCAGTATGTAGTGAGGCTGATCGCGGCTCGTTTCCATTTGTTTGGTGGAAATCAGCATCAGAAGCGGCCCGGCATTGAAACATGGCCAAATAGAGAAAAGGCTTGATATACAACGGGTTCGGCTGACCAAGACCAGCTGTATGCTACTGTTGATGTTCATTTTCGCAGAGGGAGTTTGCGTAACGGTGAAGGTCACCTCTGATCGACACAAATAACTTCGATGACATTCATCTTTCCGTAACCCAGGGGACATTCGCTGTTGTCAGGGCATCCATAATCACTAGCGTGGTTTTCATTCGGGAATGCCAGCTCACGATAGGTACTCAACTAGACACGTTCGCACGGAATTTGCTCAAGGTGGGCAACCAGGGCCCCGAACGAAGTCCAAGTTCATTATAATGGCCACATTTTTCTAGCCGGCGTCATAATATGCGCGCCATCACGGCAAACATTGGTGGCTGTGACGGCGGCCGTCGTTGCAATCGAGGCATCAGTAGCGTTTTTATTTGGTTACGCCTGAATCAACTTGCTTTATTTTGTCCCTGCGTGGCAACTCAACATCAGATCAAACTTACGCGGTGTCACACTCAGCCAATCTTGCAGTTAGCCATTGTTAAGTCAGCGTTGCTTATCCCAATAAAAGGTGCAATTTCGCCGAGTAGAAATGAAAAACTTGAGTCAGTATTGCCGTGAACGATAAGTCGCTATCGCTTCAGACGACAATTTTTGAGAGCCTTCACCAACAGAGCTACTACGACTGTCGGTGCGTCGCAAAGCCTCTGACAAGGCAACACGCTCTCGCAGGACGAAAAACACCACACATCAGTTAAGTGGACAAACGGCCAGGTGGACATACAGACAGACAGGCCGCTCGACCGACCAATCGATCGTCTGACTAGCTCCAATATTCAGACTCCGGTTAGCGGAACCTAGAGAGCAATTGCTATCTAGCTCCTATCCATGCGGGAAACGCATTTAGCGGCGACAGAGGCTACATCGCCTGGTCACTCCAAGCTCAAGCTTCGAGTTCGTTTACTGCGATTGTTGCTTTCGTATGCTGACTGTTCCTGTTTTTCCAAGTTCTGCCATTTCCGCTGCGACAGCTGCTGTTGGTACAGAACGGAGGACCGAATTCATAGAGCACGACGACTACTCATGGAAATGGAGCTATCGAAACGACGATGCCACGGTCGTACACCTCTCGCATCATCTATTGCCGCCGCTCGGAATCCCACAGACCGCCAAACAGAGTCGGCATGCCAGCGGCAGTAACACGGACAGCAGTGGCAGCCACGACGACGAGGACGCCGCCATGTTGGCCTGCTCATTATGTGGTCCGCCCATAGCGAAGCCAGAGCGGCCAGACAGCTGCTGCCTGGCGCGGCCGCCGACCGCGAACAGCCCGCGAACGACAGATCGAGCCACAGAGCAAACGAACGAATGAACAGGCATCGTACCCCTGCCTATCTGCCTTGAGCCTGGCTGTTCCTCAGTTTGACTCGTCCAGCCCGCACTCATCTAGCCAACCACTCATACATCTGACAGTTCCTGGGTAGGCATCGAGTAGAGGTGTGGACCGGTGGGAAGTCGCCGGCTGCCGCGGCTTCGTCAGCGGCTGAGTCGAGCTGAGCAAGAACGAGTCGCCATCAACATCAACGACTAATGCGCCAGCTATTGTTACTAACGCTACAACCGCGGACACTGTTGTCGTGGATGCATTTGTGCCAAACGAAGGGAGCACTGCTTGGCGACGCTCAGCCGACGCTGTTCTCAGCGCGGAGGGTCGGTTATAGCAGTAATAATAATAATAATAATTGTATATAATGGTAATAGGGTAATGATAGCATTCATAGTATCCAGCCCGTCATACAGCGGCGGCACCGAGTGCGTTCGGCACAATACAAGTGACGTTATGACAGCGCTAGGAACTGTGCTGAGCCCGTTTCTGTGGCAGGACTGCGCGCAGCGACAATTGTCGTCACCTACAGAAACTGACGCTATTGGTCGCGCTGCGACTGTGATATCGGCTGCTGTTGTGCAGGAACCATACGTCGATGTAGGTGATGTTGGTTATAGGCCGTAGACTTTAGGCCGTAGGTATGATGGCTTGTCGATTTTCTGGTTCGTGACGCCATCTGATGTTCAGTGACACGGTGTTTGGGAGTTGTCGATGCAGTGGGAGCGTCCTTGGAATCCTGTCGACTGGTGCCGTCGTTACTGTGGCAATAGACGCGGCGAATAAAGCAGCTCATCTAGTGACGGTCGCTGAATGTCAGAGCCACTGATGGGATCCGATGGTAATAGTAATAGCAAGCCCCGGCGAACGCCCAGATCTAACGAAATGTCGCGTTTGGTCGTTTGCGCACTTCGTAGATAGTATTGCAGTTGCCACAGTTTCTCGTCTCGTCGATGTTCATTGGGCGACTGTCGCCCTGAGTCCTCCCGGGTACATCAGACTCGAGTGCTGGCTCAACGCTGTGTCATCTCGTTGATGCTCGTGAGGTGCGCCGTTGTCGCCATTCGTGTTTGCTGTTGGCTTGTGTTTGCGGGTTCACTTAAAGCAACTGAGTTCAAATTAGATTGAAGCTAGTCTGGACTTCGTGCGGATTCGTCCGATTTCGTCCGGGACTCGAAGGAAATCGGCGGCTGTGCTGCAAGCTCCAGCAAAATGGGTACGCCCCAAACGCCCAAGCACACGCTTGCTGACGAAAGCTACTAACCCGGCCGGGGACTTGCTGAGGCTCTGACTAAGGCAACTCTCATTATTGTCGGGAGCGGCGTCGTCGTTATTGTGCACTCCGTTGGGTCGCTGGGTCGCTAGCCGCTCGTTGCGTCGGCTCTTCCAGGAATTGAATAGCAAGACAGCGGCACCCCGCCCCGGTTGGGAAATTTTTAAACGAATCCCAAGTTGCTGCGTCTAGCTAGCATCGCTTCGGGTGCTCTGAGATCAGGACGCACGGCCTGGTACTTCACCGCTACTGCTCCGCCGATGCTGCACTGTCATACGGCCGTTCCGGCTTATCCTGTTCAGGTCTGAGGATCGGCCATGTTCTCTTCGAGGCAGCATATAGTGACAGGGCGAAACGATGGTGCTTCGGCCTGCACGAAATGTGTATGGCTAGCGTCGACACGGATTTCAGACGACAAGATTAAAAACTTTGGCCTGCGTAGAATAGCCAGACAGAGCTCCAAAGTGCACAATATTGTGAATGGTTGTGTGTGCATATCGTTTGGAACTGACAGCATCTCACCATTTTATATCGAGCCAGGATAGATAAATGGCAGCAATCAAAAGTCAGCTCTGACGACGGCGAATTCAAGCAAGCTGCGGAAGAGACCGCTTACTTTATAATATTCTTATTTGAATGCGACTGCTTGCTAAACTATTGATATGGAAGTGGACACGGCGCTGCGACACTATCAATAAGTATTGGGCGGAAATACCTGGTAACAGCCCTTATTTAATCAAACCGTATGGCATAAAGCCTGTTTTCCATTCAACATTATGGCTTTTTATGTCTATGTCTGCACATTCGACAAAAATCGATAGGGGAACCGTACAAATTTCTGTTCAAGAAGAATCATTTAGAAGGTCAATTATGCCAGTGATCATAGGCAGGTCCTTGTGTGACGTGTGGTGTGTCCTAGTACACCTGACTCAATTTAGGAGGTCACGGTATTTCCTGTTGACAGAAGAAAGTGTATTGTAATGTAAAATGTAGTTGCGTGACTGGATCCTACGGCACACCTACGGGAATTGTCTATCGAATGCGCCGAATTCAGTAAAGTTGTCCAGTTTCCTTAATACATCTCTCTGTCGTCAATCAAAAAAAAAGACGGTACTTCGCTTCCTGTCATACAGCCGTTTGGGTCGCAACGCGTCATCTACATACGCAGCACTGTTAAGCGCAAATGATCACCCATCCTTTTCATCAGATTTAGGTGCGTATTCTAAACGTGCCAGCTTTATAGTGGGCACAGGTATCAGGCGAATGTTTCTCATCGGATTTTCTCGAGGTCGCTCATGACGCTCCGTTGCTCTACCGAGCCGTCTACGGCATGTTTTCGCTGTTTCAACTATACTCTTGACATTGATTTGACACAGATCTAAAATGGCCAGGGGGTTGTTAAGCCTTCTCGCCGAACGTAGGAAGTAAGATGAATGAAATAGCAGTACATCCAATGACGCGTAGAGACCTAAGAAAAGTTGGCCTGAACTTTTTCTAACGTCAAGCACTAACGTCGTGAAGCCGTGAGTTCCGTTCCGTAGACGTGGATGCACTTGGCAGTGAACATGTTGTGCGCGTGAAGTTATAGAATCTTGTTAAAACTTTTCGTCAACCAGGTCTTCCATTCCATTTTCAATTATATAACGATAATGATGAGAGCTGTGTCTATGCTAGATTATAGATAGGCGTTTTCACCTTATATCGAACCCATTGGCCTAGTTCTTTTCTATTAATGTTAGCCTTAACCTAAATTATTTAGCGTCGAACACCTTCGTATATTTTCCAGGCGACCATCCATTATTAATATCGTTACAAATATATTTGCAGGCAAAACGAATCTGTCAAACGCTGTGCAGCGGTAAGCGTGTACAGGCGAAAGTTCCCCCTTCTCTGTGAAGCTTTAACGGCATGAACTACTTCAATAAACGCGACGTCATCAATCGTTCAATGGAACATCAGCTATTTTGACATTAGTCAAACATTGGCTGCTCCTTGTCATTGTGAAATTTGCCTACTTAGAATGTATTAGAAATAAATCCATAGGAACACCTCTGCTGCATCGATAGGCTTATACATGAGTGCTTACTTTTGCGTTCAGATAAATAGAAAAAAAAATATATGCATAGTTGAACAACGTCACTCAGTATAATAGTCAGTGCCGTTAGAATATCTAACGGACTTCACTATAATTACATAGTAACTATATACTAAATAAGTGATCATCAGCGGAGGGTAGAGGTGACGTTTCTAAGGTATTGAGTAGTGGCCAATAACAACTTTTGATCTTCCTAAGAAACAGCGCTTTGACGTCCGTTAGCAGAAGTGGGGTCCATAACTGGCTCCATCATACGGCCGTATATATAGTGTTTGTTGACATGTCGAAAGAAGCACAAGTCATCAACCAATACTGACTGAGCTCAATCCATTCCGCGAAACATTATATAGCCGCATATAGTACTCGCTCGGCTGATTTTATTATGAGCCATTGTTTCGAGTAAAACATTAGGACTTACCTACCGGCTGGTGTACTTATTACTTTGACGGAGTCGTTTTTTTTTTTGTTTTTCTTCTTTCCCATAGCACATCACAATGAGCTTCAATCAAGGGGCGCGCTGCTGGACGAGAATAACAACAGTAGCCTGTCAGAAACTCGTCAAAGTTACATAAGACCTTTTTACATAAACATTACCTTTTCTGAGAATGTATAGTAATAGTAAATGTTTTACTCCCACATGTAAAACTGCACATATATAACTAGCGTTATTACATACCTATATGCATTGCACATAATAGTAAAAAATAATTAACATTACAGTGGTTTAACATTTGTAAATATTGCCTGTGACGTCCGATATCTTCGTAATCGTCATGCTAAAATTTATTTATATTGAATATACATCTGTAGTAACTTCATGAGAAGATTCGTTAGTTCTAGCTCGAGAAATGTTCCCCAATAGAAAAGTCATTCAGATCAATTGCTTCCAACCGTTTACAGACCTCAATTTGCCTACACTGCATGACTACAATGTACTGCTGTTCATCCAAAAGCAAACTAACCGAGAGGTGAGAGTTGCAGCGGGGATTGACGAAGCCCGTCTACGAAGGGGCTCACGAAGATAACACTATATAATTAAAATTAATTTAAAAACGCTCCTGCTAGTCCTTGCAGCAACATATGCGTTCCTTTAACTACTCGTTCCCATAACTCGCTTTTGCAGTGTTCCGAGTCTTACGTCTTGCAGGGCCATCAGGCCGGGACACTTGCATAGATGTGGTGCCGTTTCTAAGCTGGTCTCGGTACAGCGCTATCCCGTGCACGCGCGTCATAATTCCGTAAGCCTAAGCTAGATCCTACAAAATCAGTGTTGTACCATATATCTGGCATGCGGTAGCGTTTTTATATAGGGTGTCACTTGTTCTAATAATGTAAGCGTCAGACAGAAATAAATTTGGAAAACGCTGAAAAGACAGTACATCAAACGTATAATTTGCCCCCACTGGGGCCGAACAGATAATTCGCTGTAGCAATTCGGGGCAAGTGCTCATACAAGCAGAACTCGGTAAAGCGCCTCTTATTATAGGTGACAATTCCTTCTTGTGCGTAAGCAACCGACAAGCGATCCTTTTTAAGCAACTGGATTCTGCCCTTTTCGGTTTTGGGCAAGTCGTCGAATTCATTACTGTATTTCACTGTTTTTTAGCCCCAAGCGAATTTCCGAAATCGGCGAGATCGCAGCTACAGCGTTAGCAGGCTAGAGCTGGCAATTCCAGAAACTGCTTTCCGTTTTTTTTCAAAATAATACACTTATTATTAAAGAGTAAGACCATTTCAGGAAGGCACATCAGTCAGTCGATCCTCATCTTCCCGCTCTTTAGATCAGGACTGGAAGACAACGCGACTAGTGTGATCCGTGTTAAAATATCCATGGAAATCCCCCTACGCAGATGTAACCAATTTTAAGACATTATCGAGAAATACAGTCACTTAACTCTATATTGTCTGAGTTCTAGCAAGACCAATGTAAATTACATGGTCCTTGAGTGGAGCAAAAGTCCCACTTGTCATTACACTCCTGTACACCTTTATATATATTGCTGTTAGGGATTGAAGCCGATTTCACAGCCGTGATTTACGAGATGAGACAGATCAATAAGACTCATAGGGAACGCGTTATGACATCCATACGGCTATATTGGCTTATGGCCACGAGTATCGCATTTATCCATTCTCCTACCCAGTATCGTGTAGCTGATCGAAAAGTTTACTTTCCACAGTTTACTTTCTTTGTACAACTATCACTGCGCTAGTCGCCGGCAAGCACCAGGCGTAATATGCGTTCCCGGTTAGACGCTCTGTGTTGGGGACTGAAGTTAGACGCAGACGCTTCCGTACATGCTGCTGTTGAGTCCCCATGTTCATAGTAGCGTTCTTCGACTAAGTAAATGCTTATATTCAGTTTTGTCACGATACTATGACGAAATATAGAGGGATATTTTGAATACGCAAAATTGTATTTTGGTGTCGCTCTCATCTCTGCTTGACAAGCAAAACATGGCCAGAGTATAGGCTATATTTCGCAAGTAAAAGTGGGCAACAAATGAAGTATTCTTTCAGATTTAATAGAATAAGATCGTATCCAGTTTATGTCAGATGATTCGTTTGGGTCGTGACGCATGCTACCACTCCCCTTCCTGTTCAAATCCACATGTACCGTTCTCGTTTCAAATAGAAGATATAGATTTCCCCTATTACCTACTATCCCTCAAACAACGTAGGCAGACAAGAGAAGTAAGGGGGAAAAAATACTACTCGGGTTCTTTTTCACAGCGTCATAGATTTGTGTTAAAAGCAGTAATTCTAAAGTTGAAATCTTCACACTGGCTAGCCAGTAAAAGATTTCTGGCAGCGCCATCTGGGTAAATAGTTTTCTTTACTAGCACAAAGGGCGACCGTATGCAATCTCGTGGCGGAACGTTGGCGCTCAGTCGAAACTTATATTACGCTAATTTTAGCGTATCCATCGGCTTCATCCTGTAAGTTCCTCTATAAAACTTCACATCTATGCCGATAACAGCACATAGTGTCAAAATGCTGCCTCGCATAGGCCAATCAGTCTGCTTCGCTCTAACCAGAAGCACGTCTGCCCATGGAAAGCCCAAAATGATAGACGGTATCTGATAAATAAGAACTTTATTACTGGGATGAGCTTCTATTTTAATTAGTCGTGTTAGGGTTTTACTTAGTAAATTTCGCAATTAGTTGCAACATTGAAATAATGAGTGTATCCGTGCGCTAGAAGCTGTAATATAGTTTTTTTTTTTTTTTTTTTTTATATTTAAAGATAACGAGCTTACATAAAGAACGCATGTGCTGGAGTGTTTCACTGCTACCAAACTCAGGAAGACCGCGTTGACTTACGACATTGCTTTCTTCTACCTTGTTAGGCTTTAACAGATCCTTTCGGGTAGAATAGGCCAACGCTATTTTGTCCTATTCAACACCTGATGCTAATTAGTGCTCTGTTATTCATTAAGTAAAGTTACTAAGAGGGTAACACATATCTGCAATGACATAGCCTGTTGCATAACGGCCGTATCATTTCAATGAACTGAGAATTCTTATCTAAAAATATATTTTGTAAGGCTAAATTTATTACGATACTATTTTAGTTACGAAGTATTAGTTAAGCCTAGCTTTCTTTCCTAGTAGGGTAAAGCATTTGGCCAATTCACTTATCCTGAGGATCCTTGGATTAAGTAGAAGCTGAGGCCAAGTCGTATCTTTGTCATGCATTTGGATCCGCCAACGTAGGCAAGAATAATTTATAGTTTACTTATTATTTTGGATAAAACATTTTATTCAAAAAGGACAAAATGGCCAGGGTTGAGTTTCTACATATTTAGACTATTGGAACATTTACTTCACTCTCTGCATTTCTTCTTATGCGAACTGTTCAAGCTCTTTTTTTTTTCAATGAAAGGTCCAGTATATCGACCGTATTGCCAGATCGGGGCGAATCTTCGATATGTTACGTAATAGATACGTACAATCATTAAGTGTCAACGAGTGGAGCTCGCAATAAAAACTGAGCCATTTTCGAACAGCCTGATTGTCTTCAGTATGAGTCGTTAAGAAACAACGAAACGTGTGTCTTTTGAAGTTCTTCACAACAATAGCCGTTTGATTCTGTGCGAGCTATGACGAGAATACGAGAAGGTCGTCACCCGGGGTCAAGCTGGATGTCCACTGACTCGTTTTCACTCTCGATTTTCGCGTAAAATGCTCATCGAAATTCAATTGCAGATATTGCGGTATTTCGAATTGCCCTGTCGAACCAATTGTCCATCAGGACATAAACTATGTCTGGGCCAATTTTAATCAGCGGCCTAAATTTTTTTTCTGCCCATCATAGCCGCTCAACGTTTCCAGCAGAACAGTGACATATCCCCATCCTTTGATCAAAGCAGAGTAGAAACATTAAACATGCTACGTACAGATAAATGGTTCTCATACATTGACCCAACACACACACCCGAGAAATTTCGATTTCTGTCTATAAAGCTCTAAAAGAGTCTATAAAGCGATTCTGTCTATATATATATATATATATATATGTAACTGCTGGTCCATCTTCGTTAAACCTTTACGGACAATATGATACCTACTAAATCAAAGTGTACAACAAGTTAGTGGGCCAATTCGGCTACCGCCCGAACTACAGATAAAATCGACTCGTCCTGTCGCTATGGTCGCCTGCCAACGGTGGGCTCCGCGCTGCTCATTGAGGCGCTATGGGGCGCTCGATGATTGGCCGCCTCCGCCGGCAGGGGAGTACGACTCGACCAATCACGGCTAAGCATCGCCGGGCTTTCATTGACGAAAGCTCACGCAGACGCAATGGATCATCGCGTTGAGTGCGCGCGAAATAACGAATGATGTAGCAGCAACAGCCATATATTCAGGAGTTACGGAGAGAAAAACAAAGGCAATAACTATAAAAATAAATAACCAAAGCTGTTGACATAGGCAGCAACAGTAGTAACAACAAACAGATTATTTGTAGAAGTTATCGACAAAAAGAGAAAGCTAAATAAAGAGAAAACGTCGTTGGAAGGAGACACAGCGTAGATATTTCTTACTTTCGGACAGCGGTTTTTAACGTCTGTTTATATATTTGTATATTTGTGTAAGTTATGTAACAGATACATCTATTCGGCATCTATAGGGTTATCTGGTGAGCGAATCTGAGGGGTGAGCGAGTGGCGATGATGAGGTAGAGGGAGACGAAAACTGTTACATGTGCGTTGAAGGAATAACCTATGGCCGCCAGTATATAATATTGTATAAGATCGCTGTTATAAATAGAAAATAAAGTAAAAAAACTAACGGACTGCGTCAATAAACATTACATTAATGGATAAAGGAGCGACAACCCGAAACGTATGGCTTTAAATGAACAAAGATTAGTTTAAGTAACTGATGGCTAACTGGGTGATGGGTTGGCATTGTCTAAAAAAGTAACAGATATAGCCTTGTCCTCTATGGAAAGTTGTGTAGACTTCATCTGCATTCCGTCTAATGCTAGTATAGATGTCCCTGCTGAGGCCTCTTGAGGTGTTTCGAACAAGCTACAACCTCGTGCATCCGTCTTCGGTCCTATCGGCACATCATACATGTAAACGTCAGGCGGTTTTTACGTCGTTTTAAGGCATAGACGTCTCTTAATCATATTGGCGATATTCATAATAATATATATATATATATATATATATTAGAAGCTGTGCTGAAGAAAAGCTTACAAATGTGGATATATGAGGCGTGTCTTCTACGTACGGTGCTATATAACTTTCAAGACAGAGGCGGCTGAAGTTCATTTATTTTACCAAATTAACTTGAAATTCATACATTAATCCAATAACAGTATCCAGGACATTATTCAGTATTGTATGTAATAGTTTGTTACACATCATTTTCTGTCTACTTCCTGGTATACTGCGTGTACCGTATGTTACTAGGTAGGCTTGAGTAAACGGAGCCATAATCTTTTGGCGAAGACTATTGGTAACTGGGATAACAATCTCAAACGTGAACGACTATCACCGATATCGTCATCATCGATAATATGTTTGATAAAGTGATTTTTGCTCAACGCTCTTTATAGCCATTATGGATGGTTTAGAAAGTTCCCCTGATATAAGCAAGCTCTTCGTGTTGGGCCTCTAATGATTGTTCGTCAGTTCCGATCAAGGTTACACACTATAGGTAATTCAGAGAAGTTTTCAAGAAGTCTAAATGTGGATTGGCAGAGAGAGTAGGCCTTTCTTTTCGATGAGAATTACGCTTCTACTGAAAAAACAAACTTCCTATGGACAAATTCAATGACGCAGATATATATATTGTATTCTCAAAATAAGTCTTTGAACGTCACAGACATATAAGAAAAAAAACTATAAGCGCAATTTCTACTACTTCTATTTAATTATGAAATGAATAAATACGTACATCAAAATTATTGCTCCTCTTAACGTATAATATTCCACTTCTACGAAAACACTTCAATCTAAAATCGGCAATATCAGAAAGGATAAGTAGATAAAATTATTTACAGGAGACGACCATAGACATACATATCGAAGAAATTGTCGGTCTCATATTCTGTGCCCTACGTTTCGCTGGCGAAAAAATACTCTCCGCTGGCAGCCACCGGTAGAAACCGAGGAAATTAAAACAGAACGAGCGTTGACTAAGTGCTAGATCGGCAGGCAGGGTTCTCTAGCCAATCCATGACGGCGATTCGCCTGCGTCAACTGATTCTGGGCTCCGACCCCATCAAAACCGCAACGACTATCTGATAGATCAGACTCCAACAAGTCAGATCAACGTAAGGAGCGATATCCGTTCAAATCGGACTATTAGAGTGGGTGAATACTAGTGTCTCGGCTGACCCTTACTACCCTCACTATAGGCTCGCCGCTTTTTTGTTCGTCCCGAACTTAGCCCTGGGGCCTCCTTCAGATAGCCACAAACTTCGCCTGTCGGCTGGACTCACAAATAATGTCATGTAGAAAAAAGAACCAACAGCTATAATAATAATAATAATGGAGAATTTTCATATGTCCTGTTTTCTCCTGCTAGAGCTTTCAGTGACGAAGAATGAATACAATGCGATATTGAATACAGGACTCTCTATCACGCCACCTATGGATCGCATCAAATATAAAGCGTTTTTATTTCTTCTAAAGTTTAGATATGTTGGGAAATGCCGTTCCAATGCTCTACATGTACAGTACGTCCTCCGAGAAATTAACGGGTGTTATTAAAGTTAAGAGGCTTGATTGGATATCGTAGTTGCAGTTCATTCGTTTAACTTAAACGGAACAACATGGAAAGGAAAGATATCTCAGTTTAACCATGATCGCCTTTCTATTTTCAGTGGTTTCAAGATTACTGCGTTGAGCAATATGTCACTAAAAAATTCATCATGTAAATCTATAGTGAAAGAATGTAGTTTAACTTACTGATGCGCTATGTAGCGTGATTATCCAGTTCCTATTTCACACAAAAAAATACTGCAAAATGTTTGCGAATTTGGGAACATTTGCCTGAGTAGACCTAAGAAATATACTTTTTAGGTTTCCATTAAAATTTAGATGTCTTCTACTAACGTGAAGCTCATTGGGTTAAACAAGCTTTTTAAAAACAGTCATTCTTTTTGATACCGTCACTTTGAGCGATCTTTAGGAAACGTAACGGACATTTGGTGGTATTACGAACTTGGCCGGGCTTCTTTGAAGTTTCGTCAAAACATTAGAAAAGTCAGATCAGTTGCTTTTACGCAAAAAACACGGTATGCCCCTAGCTGCTATTAACATGTTCAGTATGAACAGCAACTTCATGATCGAGCCAGGAGGTTAAGGTCCTATTAGGATTGGGGACTCAATACGAGCAACGTAAACAGGATGGAAGTTTGTTATCGGAGACCATTATTTTTTTACAATTGTTTCTTATGTAAGAATGGGAATCGAACTTGCAGTTCCCTGAATCTGTTATGATTGCTATTGGAATATACCATTGCATAGTATTTTCACAATAGGTAAACAGGTAACAAAAAAAAGCTCTTTGGCGTTATTTGACTATAAGCTACATTCATTACATAATTTAAGTGCAAGGTCACAAACAGACATATAATCATATTGATTAAGGGAAGTTTTGAAAAAATCAGAAAAGTGATCTGAGAGAGCTAAACCTTGCAGGCCATGTTATATTTTTAGATTCGATCTCGCTTTTTGAAACAGATTGTTGATGTCTGAGTGAATATATGAGTTGTCTTAAATACGGAAACGACTCGATCGCTAAGAGGACTGCTCAAAGTGTGGTTTGTCAGGTCCGAAAATGGCCTCTAGAGAATCGTTCCCCGGCTCTGGCCAATTGTGTCAGCTTAATGGCGATCATCGGAAGGTACCTTTAAAGAAACTTGGCCTATAAACAAATTCGGAATGAGCCGAAAACATGGGCTGTGGCCACACGCTCGCTGTTGATCACCTCAAACCTTTTAGGTTTATGCATGAACTTGGACCTTGAGTGCCCAAAGAACATTCTGACTTTATCAAGGAATTACGGTTTAAAGCTGTATCTCAACATTCTGGTTTGCATCGAGCGTCCTGCAAACAAGATTGTCACCGAAAATGGGAAGTGGCATTAGTAGGTTAATATGAACCAACGATCGAATTGCATGATTTCAGGCGGGAAGTCAAGATTTTCATTCAAACAAGGTTATGCTTTGTATCCGAGGAGGTGGGAAATAAGGGTGACTGGGAAGCTTTCATTCACGGAGAAGCACTTCTTCCAAGACAGAGACCAACACATTTATTCGATCTAGTTAGATCGGGTCGATTAGGTTATTCAATGGAAAAAATTCGACATACGTAAGGAGGCCATCTACTTTCATGACAACGCAACGCTACACACGGCAGATATTATCAAAGCTACCCTCATGGATTTCCGATAAAAGGTTCTCTTACACCCTCCATATTCCGTAAACCTCGCACTGACGTGTTTTGGCCTTTTCCGTTCGGTGGCAATTAACCTCGTAGTCTTACCTTCGATACGAATAAAGGATATAAAGCATCGTTGGAAAACTTCTTTGAGATGAAACCTGCAAGCTGCTGGCGAGACGACATGTAGCATATGGTGTAAGCAAAGCAGGAGAGCGCAAATAATGACGAAAAATACATAACTAAATAGCTTATTGTCACGGAAATAAACAAGTGTGATGTTTTCTACTCAGCAAAAAGGCACGGAAGTATCTCCAACCTTTGCTGACAAAGCTAGTATGCGCTTTGTAAAAGTATTGATCACTAAGAACCGTTATTCTGTTTAAGGCCCTTCAACTCAATAAATTAAATAAAGTTAATTGACTCTTAGACAATATAAGTGACTCTTAGCTGGAACAAAAGAGATTTCGGCCTATCCTAATTATTATCTCCTGAAAAAACATCAAAGGTTTTAGTACGATCCTAATACGGCTCTCCGATTAACCGATCCTAGCTTGTTATTTCTGGAACAGTCTTGATGACATACGATTATTTGAAAGGATACCAATTAAATAGTTGATAAGTTTTTCAGCAACAGACATGGTAACGTTGAGGGAATCAACATGAAGTGTTTCCACTGAATGATTCCAAAAGCACGAGGTAAACGATATACTGCTTCGTCCCGTGTCAACGACGCCATCAACAGTTGACGGGACAATATCGTCACACCTTCTTCACACCTCCGTCAGCTACATATACCGGTTTACTAACAGGATAATAATGATATTACGAGACTATGAATATAAATTATGGAAGATAATTTAAATAAATTTTAATTAAAAAAAAAAAAGAGAAAAATAACTCAGTCGTACAATTCATTCAAACACAAAACTTCTACTCAAGATTAGTTTCAATAACTTACTACATATAATAACAGAGTTCTCTGCACTAACTTTACTATTTGTTAAGAACTTTAGTCATGGAGCTAGAGAAGAAGGTCCTTGAAGATGTAGGTTTTCTCGTCGACCTTTGAAAAGAGGATGCGTTAGTTTGAACCCGATCGAGCGATTTTAGGCTTTATTCCGAAAAGCTCAATCCCTGTCTGAAACTGTGAATACCTCTATGAAATACTCAAAATACCGTTGTAGCAACAACAAACGACGTTTGGGGTACACGATAGATAAAATCAAGGGCAAAAATGTTCAGATTCATAGTCTTCATAGCACCTTCTACGAGGAACAGAGTGCTTATGTCAGTTGTCAAAATCTACAAAGTTAAGCCCCAGTTCTCCTCAATTATGCCTAAATAATTTCTTCCCGGCCGACATTTAGTTGAAGTTCCTTATAACAACTCGTGTTTGAAGTTCACGCGGACAGCACTGCTTCGACGCCGTGAGGTTCCCTCTAAACACTTCGTGTAGCTTCCGAACGCTACGTGGGTACCGAAGGGATAGGTTTGCATTATGAAAAATATTTGCAGTGCGATTTATTAGAGTGATTCACCTAATTCAGGCTTGTCCTTGTTACTGTGAACCAGTCAGTCAGGCAGCCAGATCGACTATAATAAGCTTCAGGCACTTTATTCAAAGCTATCGAGCGAGAAAAATTTCTATACATAATAGTACTTCATTAGAGTGTGGCCCATTTAACGTTTCGATTAGTGTTAGCTACATTGTTGAAATTGGGCCTCGAAAGCAGCTTCTATAAATGACTAACCAACCCATTCTGCACAAAAATGTTTTGTTGGTAATGTTTGCTTCCGTATTACTAGTTTCAGTTAACGTTCAGTCTGTAGGTCGGTCATTGTTCGAGAAACAGAAAGCTAATTTGACTTAATTTAGTCTAATGTTTCATTTTCTATTAAATCGCTGAAAGCCGTCAGCTTAAACAGTGTAGTTAATAACAACGTACATGAACTTAATTATGTTCGAGAAGGAAATGCTAGTTTTTTTTTTGTTTAATCTCAGCTTTTATTCAAAAACAAATAGAAACAATTCTATCTGGTTTAGCTTGTTAAAATTAGTAGAACAGAATTAATAGAAAGCATTTTGACCGTATTACGACACAACACAATGCATTGGTAGTTACTATTATTTTAATTTATTGAATTAGCCTAACTTATAGAATACAACTTAGAACAATTAGCGGTGTAACCATCGCAACCAGCCTAAACAAATGTATGGTAGAATCAAGGCTTCTACTTTTGTTAACAAGTACAATTTCGGTTCTTATTCATTGCAACCTTTTTGTGAAGACTAGCTTTTGTCATTCCCTAAATAGCGGAATCGTTCCTACGGAATCGTTCCTACGGAATAGGTAATTGCAACGTCTATATTTGAAAAGCGAGGCAACTTGACTTAGTGAAGACTGGTACAGTGTGACCATTTCGTCGCAAGACCTTTGAAACTTTTGTTATCAGAAAGGAAGAAAAAAGCAGACTCAAAAGTGCGCCACTTAAATGTAGGTTGATTTTTACCATATTCAATAGTACAAACGACTGTCCCGGAAGAAGCACACCAATTAGAACTGATATTGTATTCGTCAAGTTAACAAAACATCTACAACGTAAATATTTGCATGTATACTATTATAATGCCCATTTGAGCTATCTAATTTTTCTATAATATCTTACTAAAAGTTATCAACTAACTCAATGAACTGCGAAAATGAAAAAATATCCTTTTTTATTTAAGATATAACAAGTTACCGGATTTCCTAACACTGTGTATGCACACTTACGGCTAATGGCGTACAAAATTTCGATTACTCCTCGTAACGGCTACCCTCTCCCCCATACAATAGTAGACAATTTGCTTTTTCAGCCATGAAAAGCCCCATTTAAAATTAAGGGCATAACGTTAAAGGGTTCCACCCTTCCGTCAGAAATCGGTGGTAAAACTGAAATCTCGATTTAATTTGGTCACTTTTACTTCTTACTATTTATCATACAGTTATTGTGTTTGTCCTTTTATCCAAGGTAATAAAGCGACACGAACGGGTGTATTCACTTTGTATCGTTACTCGTATTGCCCCTGCCGGCTCCAACACCAACCCACCGGGTTAACCTCCGTTACACGGGGGTTTTCTACCTTCGATGTTTTTGCAACTAGACGTATCAACACTGTTCCTGTTATCGCGACGAACTGCAGTTTGGCCCGCATATCAGTGTGGCCGTCGGTGATAACGGCGAAGCTACGACAAAACTTAGCCGTATCGTTGCTTCGACCGACTTCGGGTGCGGATAGGCTTGAGAGAAAAGGAAACCTGCTGTAACAGCAGCTAGTGACTGCCCACAAGCTAAGACCCTCGATTTATGGATCTTCGCTATGTCATGTCCCCCCCAGAAACAACGACATTGATATGCAAACGTGCCAACGTCCGCTTACCATTACTCGGTAGAGCTTAAACCATAGTGGTAATAGTACTGCAGTTGTTATTGCTGCTGCTGCTGCTGCTATCTTCCGCCAACGTTAAAACTGCGATCTTTCGTGCATTTACCGTTAGTTCCGCTGTGCAATTCTAATTCGCAACTTTATGCTTCTTCTTCGTTTTCTTCTTCTTCCTCTCCTGCTTATATAGAATAAAACGACTACCAACAAGAATTGTTACCCCAAGGAGATCCCCGAGCTTCATCAGCTGCCTCTCCACCGCCGATTATTTACCTGATCTCCGTCCGTGTCACTGTAATCATTGTGCGCATGCTTCATGATGCACGGCGCACCGTCGCGCGCGCTTTCTTTTTATTCTCTTCCCTTTCGTGGCCGCATTATGAGTGCTTTCATCGCTTTTCACACAGCCATTGTATTACTGCGTAACGAGCTATCTTCTTTTGGCAGTAACACCCGCTAAGGGGCCATCATCGAAACCAAATCTAACGCACATAGCGTTTCAGTTCATTATAAGTATGACTTTATTAACTCCGGTAACTTGAGCAACTTCAACGATCCACTAACGCCGAAAAGGGCTTAGAACATCCGTGAACGTTCGATCTGTAACTTAGCTCCGTTTAACATAGCTTGGCCTGCAAATTTGTCGCACATGCTGATCACCCGTTGATTCTTGTTTAAATTTGCACTCGTGTCTGCATACTCGTATTTTTCTACATAATCGCTGTTTTTGAAACCATCGGACCTAGTTAGTATCGGCGCCTTTGTGACTAGCACCGAAAGCTTACTCCATCGTAGGGAAAATTCATTCAGATTCGATTACTGTGTGGAAACATTTAGTAGGCCCATTAAGGGTTCATGTAGGATTCTCATGGAGGACGCCAAGTTCGTTGCACCTGGTCGTCTTGCACAGTCGCGTCGAATAGCGCCAGTTGTCTACTCCGTACGTCGCACGTATAGCTAGAAGTAGACGACGCCATTTACTTTAAAACATCGAAACTTACCCTCAGATCCATCAGGTACGCTACGTACAATCACGATTCTCGATACCACATCGCAGTACTACAGCAGGAATAGAAGAAAAGCAGTTGGCTGTCTCATGATTTGAACAGATAGGAGATCCAAAATGTAAATCTGTTTGGTGGACAGGAAAATGGCGCGGAAATGATTAACATCTGTGTAGCAGATAGTAGATCAAGGGGCGGGGGCTGAAGTTCTATATAATTTAGATCATCGATATGGAGAAGAAAGAAATGAGACACATTGGACAAGTGTCTGCTATGAAAGGAGAAACAAACGGACAAATGGCAAATTCTATTGTGCCTTTCATTCCTGCCGCTAACCGTGAACGATCGATAATCAAAGGCAACAGAAAAGGCTAAATAATACTGTCAACTGACGACAACCCATAGGGTACCAGGTTGAATTGTTTAGGACAAAACAGTAGCGCGTGAATCAATACACACAGCACTATCGCGAACTCTGCTCTAAAGCTGTTAAGCTTCTTAATGGTTATCTTTTACTATTGTGTTACGGAAGGACCTACTAGATTACCGACACGAGGCACCTCTTTACTTCTCATTGCGTAAGTGTTCGTTCTGAAGTGTTTAATTTCTAAAAAATCCATTCAGTAAAGCATAGAAGATTTGGATGGGCATGGGAATAGCGCGTCAGCGGCGATGCATTGGACGTCGCAGGAGCACAAGGTTACAATACGAATCCTTTCCGAATGTTAGTGAAGCCTTGTTTTTCGCCGCGTAGCAAAGCGTTCGAATAGAGAAAGCTCTCTTAGAACATGTAAAGTGTGGGAAAGATCGTCTCAGGTTCTCCGCAGCATCGGTGTTTATGAAAGCCAAAACTACTGTGCTAAATAATAACATATACATATGCTAGAGGGCTCAGTGTTTGTACATACTATATCCGGTCATAATAGCTATTAAGTTGCAGAAGAAAAGGAGTAATGGAATTATAATGAAGCGCATCGGAGTACAGCTTCTATACGGAGTTCCGCTTTCAACGGTTTCTCAAGCTAAATGAACTGTGCCCAACATGGACCTCGTTTGCAATGTTCATCAGAAGTTTTAGAATTCAGAGCTTCATTGCATGGTAGGAACCGGGCATAACTCCGACGCACCTAGGTAATAGTAGAATAGGATAAATATGTGATTCATTTAAAAAACGCTGTTTCGATGAAGCATGTACTGATACAGGTATCTAACATAAGAGATTTACTTAATAACAATATAATGAAAAGATGAAAACAGCGATTGGGGTTGTCAAGTAGAAGTGCTTAGGTATTTTTATAAAGGTAGAAAACCTGAAAGTAGTGCGACAATGCGACTAATATGTTATGGGGCACAGCATCTTGGTAATTAGCACGACCAACCGGCCAATGTGCTAATTTTTAGCACGGTTGCAGTCGGTATATAAGGAGGGCCGGCTAATAATACTAATGACGCAGCAACAACAACATAAGCGGACAAATGCCCAATACTTAGGCCAATGAGCCTAGCAGGAGCCTACTCATCAGCGCGGGCAATACCCCAACGGTGCTGTCCGAAGTCAGTACAAGACATCGCTATCCTGTGGGCAATATTAGTAGTTCAGCTGGCCAAAGAAGCCGAACCGAGATAGATATAGGTCATTTATAGTATTAACACAATTGTATTATACATCATATTTGAAATAACGGCCCTCAAATGACTCGAGGTCGAAATTTCGATCCAGCGTTCGGTTTTTCCGATTATTAGGACATACTTGGTCATTTGGTGGTCCGGCAGTTGTGTAGCATTTTTATAGGATCGACAAATACACAGACGTCCTGCACTGTTTAATGCACCCCAGTTAGACCCTGTTTGATTCCCAGTGGCGACACCACATCGTCCGCGTATGAAGACATTGCCATGCTAATATTGACACGGTAGTCCCACTCTGGCGTCGTATTTTCGCAGGCGTTAATGAGAATTTTCTTTTCTCGGTGCCCAGAAGAAAGATCAATTTCCCTGCGCTTACGTTTATTTTCGTTATTCTTTTGTTTAATAGCGCACTGCATTGGCAGTTCCCAGCCAACATTTCCGAGCGTTCCGGGGGGTTCTCTTCTATTGTATTGTAGTCACTCGTATCTAGTTAGCGTTGTAGTTCCGCTTTTAAAAGGCTTCGTACGAACGATAATCGCACCGGTGGCAACGAAAATCGCAACGGAACAAAAAGTAACAGCATATGTCAATAGATAACATTAACAACAATTAGTTCAAGAGAGACTGCTAAACAAATGCCCATGGGAATATGGAGAGGTAGCGGAGAAAGTGCAGCAAATTGAAACACCCGTTCTACTGTGGTACGCATCGAAACTTAGAAGAAAAGGCTTCCAAGTAAAACCGACCGAACTATCGTTTTAAACCATAGAATACGCCTTATGCTGCCATAAAAGATCCCGTGAGGAGACTCGAGATCTGAATTTTGCTTAGCGTCACACGCTTCGTGTCAACGCCATTTGTTGCCATGTTCATATTCTAACGTTTTTACATTCCATCGCTTTTCCCCTTCTGCGCCGAAGACGTTTACTGAATTTCAATCGCTAGCTGATACTAATGAACACCGCGGGACCAGCAGTTTTACCATCTAGATTCCCAGACCATTAAAGCGTGGCTGGCCTAGAAGGAGACGTTCGATTATTGTTGTTGGTCCCGTTGAACATTTGAGCGTTTCTCTACCGGAGACTAGCACTGTTGACTGCTCGGAGAGCAGGCATCTATGGGGTATAAGACCGCATTGGGATCGACTTCTGTTCATAGCAAAGCATGATCTCGGATGAGAGACAGAAATTTTGCAGAAAAGAGGCGTCTACGAAGACCCACCGTTAGCCGCCTGGTAGGCGTTCTAAGCAGGAGCCATAGTAACGGTGGGGGCAAGAGAACGCAGCAGCCTATTTACAGACAGATCTAACCTTTTCTTATTGTAAGGTAAGCCGTTGTCTGAGTGTAAGTGCTGAGTTTTCTAGAGTTTTTCTGGAACGACCAGAGGTATCTAGAGTTTATTTTAAACTGCCATTTACGAACCACGAGTGTAAACATCAAAGCGCTTGCTGCCGGATCCGTGAGATCATGGTAGCCATCTGGTGAAGCTTTCGGTATGTAACCATCGTTCCTGATTTGACAATGACGAGAACGACAAAGGCTGCACTTGCCTTTGCCGCTGCCACTCGAGCTGCTCCCACGGCTCGGTTACCCTCAATTTTCGACCAGATTGCGACTCACCACCGCCCTCACCGCCCCAGGCGCACCGCGAGCTGTAAGTTTCCCCCACTGATGTGAGCACCTGCTTGTGGCAAGAGAGCCAGCGGCGAAAATAAGCAAGCCGAGAGCTGCAAGAACGGTTCGGCGAGGTAGAAGAACACCGCGGCAGATCGACACGGGCGCAGGCAAAGAGCCACTAACGTCTAACGCTTTTACTGAAGTCGACTGGATCCGAGAAGTCGGTGTTCGTGTTGAAGTTGAAGCGCGTCGCATCGCGCATAACTGTCGACGGAGCTCTCTCCTGTTGGACGAACGGACTGAAGAACAACGGTAGCTCCGGTGTCAAGCGGATCTCTTCTATCTGCCTACCTCAAACGGACGTGTGCGCGACATCGAAGTACACGTCAAGTAAGCGTGACACAACGGTGAATGCCAACGCGGACAGCCGTGAGATTTATATCACGAAAAGCTGTAGCTTACCCGTAACCAGCTGTTCAATTTTAAGATAATTTAAAGATTCTTTGAAACGTTTATATACGCATCTAAGAAAAGTTATAGAAAACCCGGTTGGCGAAACTGAGTATTAAAGTTGACACTCCGTAGTTACGTGCCAGACAATCGGTATCAAGCGTAATATTACGCCATCTAGTCCTGTGAAAATCCGTTGCCCACTTCATTCATTGTGTTTCTTTGCCAGCACATAATTTCGTCCAGCTGACTCTTTTATCTGTGTAGGACCGTTTATATCTTATCTTCGACGTCTTGCTGAATATTACTAAAGAGATCTTCAAAGAACGAGTGCGGAGTTTAGAAAGTAGAGCATGTAAATGGGGTGTACTGTTCCGTGTCAAGTGTAGTGTCGTTGATAAAGAATAGTTTGTGTTTGCTTGTATTACGACTACTATCAGTATATTACGCCCCTGGATAGCGTATCGCATTTTCGTGTCCCTCGAAACAGCAACTTCTGGGTTGAGGACGCCGCTCTGAACCTAATAGAACTTAACAGGAAGCCCAATACGAATCGATAGCCCTCTGCGACGACCCTATGGCTTGGCAGTACTGACTACTGATCCATTTTGCTCCAGGCTTACTTCATTGACATCTAAGCGGGTAAGTGCTAGAAATCAACATATAAATGGGCTTTCCTAACTCTGGCTTACGTGTAAGATTATGTAGATTAATCATAGATGAGAACATTTGCGAATATCAACATATAGGAAAAATTGATAGGTTGATTGTTGGTTCCTGAAGCCGGTATCAGGAAAGGCTATTAAGACATATCAAAGAAAACTAATAAAGATTATCAAGGATAGGGGAATTCAACAAATGGGTAAAGAAAAAAAAGCAGTGTTTGTGGAGGAGCTTCGTACGTATTGATACAATATGTATACTCAGCTATTTTTCTTTTAAATTTTTTATAAGAGGTCCTCGTTACGATTGCATACACAAATTTATTTGGGCTGAATCTTCAGGTGAACAAACATTCGAGTATTGAAATAAACAACAGAAATAGGTCTCTATAAACAACATTGATCTAAGCATTGACCACAGTTAGTAGGTTAATGATATATATATATATATATATGGCAAAATAGTATGACCAAAGACAAAATCATCTTTACTGGGTCTCCAATATATGACCAAATATCGCATCCGAAAAATATAATGTATTTATTACGGCTAGGAAGACTGAACTCTGTGTAAGGGGTACCGGAGAGCACGAATTACAGGCGTACAAATGCGATTATCATTCCCTGAATGAGTAATAGATATTGCATACTAATACAAGATTTGGCCGTCATTTTAACGACAATGATAAATGGCCATCGAGGCGAACTTTCTATCGTTTAGCGCCATGATGATATCCACTGTGGTCTTACTAATGCCACCGAAATTAAAAATTAAACAATTAAAGAGGATCACAAATGTGCCAAGCACAGACATCATGGATACTGCATTATACCGATAAGCAAGATGTGTTTTTCTAGTTAGACTCAGCAAAAACCTCTGAATCCATGTTCTTTTTACTTTCTTAAGCCAAAGTTATCCATGTCGAGATGGAAGCAAAGCGGAATAATACAAGAAGCAGGTACAGAGTTCGGCCATGTGTTTTTCTAATTCTACCTTTTACACCTTAGGAAATAGAAAAAAAACTGGTGAAATCGAAACACACGGTGTACTGGCAACGCGTCAGCCTATCAGACCTAGAAACACGTGGTGGCCCAAGTTGGAAATTTGGGGTAGATACTTGTCGTCTCGTACTGCGAGTCAAGCGTCTCGGGTGATGCTTGATGACAGTACCACACGTGACACTCCGTGAAAAATGTAAGCTCTGTCAATTTAACTCACAAGTTTAGTTTTCCTGAGAGATGGTAACGTTTATATGTGTTGTGTGTAAAAAGCTATAAAGACCTACAAACCCGAACTATTGATATAACATCGTATCAAATGGAATCAGCTTAGGTATACCGTGAAGGCGCCGTTCACCTGGGGGCCGTAGTAAACGTAAATGATCAACAGGCAATTATAAAACATAGCTTGTCTGTCCATCGAATAGTCTGACATCGATTTATTTGACACAAAATCATGTGAGTAGCCTTTATGTCTGAACGAGTTCCAGTGTCAATTTTACGGACATCCCATCACTTAACAAACATAGTCCTATTTTGAAAGCTGGCAACAAATATCGAACTCTATAAGCCACTACGCATAAGCCCGAAGAACATCTGGGTACAATTGTTGACATTCTTTTGTAACCCATTTATCTTATTGTTAGTTTTCGGTCTTTTGTGGGTTTTTGAGTTCTATTGTTGCCTTCGAGACAGAAAAGCACGAATAAGTCAGGCGCTAAGGAACGACCAGTCTACACGAAACCTTTTTTTGTCGCGTTGGTGCTAATAAGTGGAAACATTTAAGTACCACTCTGTTTGGCTACGAATAAAAAAAAAAAAGTTATACTTTGCCATTACTGTTAACTTGATTAGATCGGAACCAGATGTGCCCAGACCCAAATCCAAACTTAGCCCACCACAGACACAGAAGCTACTACGAACAAGCATTATAAGTAAAATACAATGTCCTCTGTGTAAGCTTGTGGGTAGTTAGGACTTCGGGTCTGTTATGCCGTCTGAGTTACGTCCTATTGCACTCACTTGCGAATTAGCCAGATTGTCAATCCGGAAAGAAGGGGAACGGATATAGCAGAAAAAATAAATTCGAAAAAAAAAAAAAAAACAGCTGAAAAAAGTCAAGTACTTTCGTCAAATTGCCACTCTTCATCATTGTTCCACTTTGTAAACAGATAGATCTATTTATGTTACTAATAATCAACTACGTCTCAATACGAGCCAAATCATAAAACCGCTAGAGCTCTAAGACAGCTTTATATGCACGAATCTCCGACGAATCAAACAAACACATTACTAATATTGTTATTATAGATTGGTCTAACGCGATGATACGCGGCTCCCATAAGATCCACCTTGCGATATCATTGCCATATGTTTTTATAAATTGTTTCTTCCAGCACGGAAGGAAACTTATAGCGACGAATGTAGAGTAATAGCAATAATAATATACGGCAAATCTATTTCTACAGAATTGGGAGCCCCCATTCACTGTTCTGAATAAGTATTTACCTCAATTTCTATCTCTAACTGTGATCGAAAGTTATCACCATTGTGTTATATTTTGTACAAGGTAAACTATCAATGTTTCGTACTTTTTTTTATGCTTTAGAAAGCGAAATGCAAATTCATCGTACAAATAATTTAACGAAAAGAAGAAAATTGCATTTACGACATAAATTTTTTGAGAAAAATCTACTCCACTGGGGTGGGAAAAATTAGAGCCTTGGCGGTTGGTTGCCAAAGAAATTGGCAAAAGTTGCTCAGAAGCTATAAGTCAATATTAAACTTAACTCCATCTAGGGATGTGCTATGCTGTCATCCTTTTGGTCTTCACGATGAATTTTCATTGTTTATATAATCAGTAATCGTTGCATTCGTTGCTTCTAACTTTTCTACCTGTATTTGCCCATTTGGTATTTGAGAGCAGATACGGAGAACGTGACAAAAATGACAAACTGAAAACACGAGAGAAAAAAATATGTGACCAAATATTCACTAACGATATAAAACTAGATCCTTCTTTATATCGCTGCGAAGTTTGCTGTGCTTCCACAATGAACGTCTTTTGTGGGGGACGCTGTTTGAAACATAAGTAGGAAATGAAGAAGGGACGTTACGTGCGAGACACGCAAGAAAGGTTTATGGTCTCGCTACAAAACCAGATAGGTGTCTTATGTAAAGGTGTTCAACTTGAATGTCAACTGCAGGCGGAAAAGTTAAAGCGTTTACCTCAGTTGTGATATGTTTTCCTGCATGCGGTTACTGCAAACATCTGCATAGGATATATATTTGCGTTAACATAATCCAGAACGTACAGAAATGCCGGCTATGCTCTTAAAAGTATGAAGGACCTACGCTAGGGGTGGTCATTGTGGTAACTGGCTGTGAAGCCGAACGTGTCCACGCGTATTATTATTAACTATTTCATAATACGTGTAATAGAACTGACCAAGGTTACATCTCAGATCCATAGGTATAGATTGGCAACCTAAATTATCTCGTAATCCATCAAAAGCAGGGTCAGCTAAACCTAGACAGGGCACGTTTGACCTACTGAAGTAGAAGCATACGCGCACTAAGAAATCTTCGTAATAGACAGCACAGATAGTTACGCAACGGGACATGGGGCTCGTCTTTTGTCAAAAGATCTCGGCTGCCCTAGAGGCCGATCTCTTGGTTGCCTCGATTAAGCGGCGTCATCTAATATTCCTTCCAGCTTATCTCCATTCATTTTGCGGCAATAAGCATCGCGCTTCGAATTAGATTTATAGAAGACAATTCCTTTGATTGATATAGCTACATTCTCCTGTTGTGCGTTCAGGGCTAAAATATCTGCAATGTCGTACAGGACGAGAAACGGTAGCGTTATAAACAAACATTCCTTCTAAGCAGTCCTTTCCCACCCATGGCTAAAGGAATCATTTTGTTACAGTTTAAATAGATTTGCATATGTATGAGATAGTGTTGTAAAAGACACACATGCGTGCACCGAACTATTAACGTACACATACCCAGAACGCGGTGGCTTTAGCTGGTAAAACGACGTCTGCACGTCGAACCGTCGCCAGTCTGATTACTACTCGCGTCTACGGAAAATTCGGCCAACTGTTTCAGCCGCGCAATTTTGGCGCTTTTTATTTTTCGCGTTTTTATAATAACGCTCTAAAATATATAATAATATTAGTAATAATTGTGATAATAAGTACGACGGGGAAAACTATAACAGCGATAATACATTCGAATGTAAAATTGTGTTCCCGAATATCTGGTTAACGTTCCTGCGATGAAAAGTTGACCTGGATGAGCTCAGGCTGGACATTTTACGGCCATTGTTAATTTCAGCTTTTCCACCTACACTAACAGAACGTACGCTCGGACGAAAACTATTCCTCGATTGTTGGCCGTTTGCGCCGATTAGCAGAAAAGATGGGAAAACATATTCAACTATTGTTCCATGGGATCGACCCCGTTGTGTTAGCAGCTGGATGCAGACTTCACCGCATCATAGAACAAATCTTTTTCCTTAAGTAAGTAAGTGTATATTGAAATACAGTACCTATCAGGGGAACGATTTTCTTTGTGAGCCCTCATATACACGGAACAACTTTGTGAAGTCTGATTTCGCGTCACCAATGCTTGCCTGCATACTATACGTATGCATCCCATCCGGAAGATTTTCGATAACATGCAACGAAGACAACAGTGTCTGAGCTGCACGAACAGAAGATGATTAGCCCGACGGAGTGCGCACGACGGCAGCGCTATAGTGTGTTAGGTATTGAATGTAATGTTACAATGAAGGCAAATGCTCTGAAGGTCAAGGAAGTAGTAGTTATTGGCTCTGAGATAACTGCAGAATATTTCTGTGCTTTTTCTTCCAATTTTTACCCCCTTGGCTTCGTTAAATAATAAGGCAATTTTCAGACGTCCTCAACGTTATCCCTAGCAATGGAACTATTACAATGAATATTTTTATATATGTTAAATATATGAAGTGTACCTGAAAGACCTATTTAGGGGTGTCGTTGATGTGCAGTGGTTACGTGTATCGGTACTGCGTACGTCGAACGAAAACTATAAACTCGGACCATGCGCACTCATCAACCAGCAATCTTGCATGACTTTACTACCAAGAACAGCCGGGTTTACAACGCAGACACATAGGGAAGAAGCGCTGGCTCGTTTTGGTCAACTATGTCAAACGGTGCTTAAATAATGAACACAATACATTAGATATTTTTCCACCTTTCGATAAGGACACAAACATAGAATAGCTGAAAAAACACGTTACTACACCCCTAAATTTATTAGACCGTACGAACTAGAAATATGAAAACAAAAATAACATGATAAGGTGCAGCCGGCTCTCGCAGTCGATTATCCCTTATATCATTATTACATGGCAGTTCTGAGAGGCTTTTATTGAACCTCACGGTACAAATGTATTTGTGCTTTATTTACGAAGTTTCCTCTTTACCTATCTACCTTGTCAAGACGTACGTCTTTGTACAAGACGTTTTAGTTACCGTAAACCTAATCGGCAGTCATCTTGTTTCACGACATAAAAGTTCGTCAACATTTACTCAGTTCTATTGGACAAAACGTCAGATACATATATAGTAAGTTGCTATTCATAGCTTCTTTGATCCGATTCGAGGCATGCACGATTTCCTGCGAGTTCGCAAACAGAGATATCGTTGTGGGTACAAATGCAGGACCGTGTTTAAATTGTCACATCCAGGCCAGATACAAGCCATCTAATGAAGAATGCACGCAAAATTATCCTAATAGTAACCTGACACGAAATGACGTGAGGATGAACACCGAAAACCTGGCACGCCGAAGAAGGCCTATTAATAGTATTTGTCCTATATAGGCGCCTAATAAAAGCTAGCATATCTTGCAGCTGAAATGCAGTCGATCAGTGCGTGAGAGTGTTCTTAGCGAAATCACTCTTATAGCAGTCGAAAGGCGAATCAACGTGTTTCTACATGGATCTACCGTGATTCGCTTTGGTTCACTGGGTTCACCCGGTTCAACTGGGATGGGTTATAATCTAGACTGAATGGGCCATAATTCTGGGTTGTGTGTATGCTGTACGAGTTTGTCATTAAATACGTTATTTTTTTTTTCATCTATATGTAGTTGTACGTCTGCAGGAGAGAAAGCGAATCAAAAAGGCGAACGGGAGTAGGTGTCAACAACGAATATTTCACGCCGAGCCAAACGAGCACCAAATATGACTGGGAAAAACAAACCGTATACTTCTCTCTGGTTGTTTATATCTTACACGCAACAAGCCAACACGAAGAATACCACGTACTGTAACGAGAGAACCATTATATAACGTGCATTTAAAAGACTGCACGCTGCCAACGTCGTTATGGCACACAGAAATTGATTGGCTACAAAAACCGCAACCGTAGCCTATGCACCCAGTCCCTTTGCTATACGATGGCATTATCATATCCGTAACAGTGTGTAGCGGTTTATGTGCTTGTCGTGCACCTGGCGCTTCTTTCTGCACGATAAACTACCAGAATTCGAAACACGCACGGCTCCTCAGAGGGGAAATGCCGAAAGAGCCGTTAGTCGAACGACGACTACTTCGCTTGGCATTCGCCACGCATCCACGGCTGGCCACCGGCGTTAGCGCCGTTCAACTCTTGAGAAGCTGGCCAGCGCGGTTTCTAAAATATGTCCCTTTTCTTTTAGCGAATTCAAAAATTTATCGCTGTGTTAATGTTTTTGTTGTTACTGTTGTTGTTGTTATTGTTGCAACGTGACGATTTATCGAGAAATCGAGGAAGAAAATTTAGGATATGTTTTTTAGGAATTTAGGAAGGGATGGCGTGGCAATGGCCACGGTGGCCCCACGAATGGAACCTGGAGTGGATGAAGCGTTGGTGAACGGATACATTTCTCCATATAATGGATCTACGTAAATTGTCTTTTAGCTTGCTTTAAGAAGTGAAGGAAAAGCGCAAAGTAAGATCAATTAAAAAACGGGCTGGGGGGGGGGGGGGGGTAACGGGAAGGAATGAACGACAGGGTGGCGACAATTTTGCTTTGGGTCGATCGAGATGCCGCTCCAAGTTACTGCGATTTCACGTTACGTAGGTAAAAAACCATGTATAACAAGGCGCTTGTCCATTTTGTGATTCTGACGCTTTTCTTGAACTACCCAGTGATGCGGGTGCGCGCAAAATTCAAATCGGAAAATGAGCTAGCACTAGCGCCATGCAGTATACAGGCGAAAATACACAGACGAAACATAATAGTTGTTTTTTTCTTCTTTATACGTTATTACACACACCGTTGGTTTTTGTAGTTGGGCTACCTACTGGACAAATAATCTGGACTAATAATAACTCTCATAATAATCAATTGTAACAATAACCATGCTAATTGCTCCAAACAGCTCGTCAATGTTTAATCAGAGACTTCCGGATATATTTCCTGTTTTTTAACACTGCGATACACAGACATATTTCTGTGGAGCTTCTCGACGTAACACCAAGTTACAATAGTTGGCCTTTAGGCCAAAAAAAAGGCGCCGAAACGATAGTGGGGTTAGGTTTTCCTCTTTTCCGTCAATCTCCGGCCCCGACTTGCTTCTCGCCCTACTATATAGACAAGATGACAACACGTTCCCACAGTTGCAACGATGGCATTCGCAGCAAACAGCCGAGCATCAGGCTTAGCAGCAGATGAATATGGCCAACTATGACACACCCAGGGAGTAATAACTTCAGGAGTTGTAGGAGTAACAATGGCTTCAGGAGGAAACCCAGGCAGAAAGGGAGAGAAATCGCCCGCTAATACAACGCTTCGTTGAAGATGTCCCATTTCAACGGCACGACATGAAGCGTGATGCCGTCTATTTCTGGCGTCGGCGCCGGCGGTGACAAGGGTAGAGGCGGTAGCCAGCAATAGTGTAACGGTTATAAAAGCATGTCGAGTACTGCTTCGTCTATCACTGGACAGGGAAAAGAAGTCGAGTAAAGAGAACGGACAATAAATGTTGCGATAACATTTCGTAGACAAGAGACGGCTATGACAACACCGAGTAGATAATCTGTCTTAGGCTATCTTCAATAGCAGTGCAAAAAGTGGCCATAGCAACATATAATTAGATAAATACAACTCGGTGAAGTTCGATGGCTGGACTAACTGATACTGATAACAGAGTTCTAAAGTACCTGTATAAAAGATTCATAATTGAACTTATGCACAGTGAGTCTGCACATATTGTAACGCTATTATGAAGATTACAGAAAAGCTCACCAAAAAATAATATTAAAAAATGCCATTTCAACCGAATATCAATATTATCTAAATCAAATATGCACGACTAATAAACAGTTAATTTTTAGATATTTGTTACCTATATAAGCAAACATCAATAAACATCCCTTGTCTCATTATAATGAGCATATGTGCGATAGTCGCTTCGCTCTTCCCAAAATCGTGTTCTTGCCCACGGGCCGCTGCAGCGAATGTCTTGATCACGTAGGGTCGCTTGCTTCATTCTTATTAATCGCAAAGGATCAAAGCATCCTATGTTTTATCGCAAACCCTATTTCATAATGTATCCAGTTTTACCTTATCTTCCCACACATACAATGTATCACCAACGTTAAATGAGAAACACGTATGCAAGGCGCGTCATCTGAGTCTGACAATTTTTATTATATCCCTTTTCAACTATACTCGATTGTATAAACTATATATAAGACTGTAAGACTATAAACGATTTTGTTTGCCTATTATTTGCCCTAACGGTGAGATGAGGATTCTTGAATTTCAAAATGATTTTTGCAAGTGTCAGAAAGTTTTGCTTGATCACCTTGTATATAAGTTAAAAATTATATACATAAATTAGTACACGATACCTCGGGGCAAATACTGGTTCGAGTTGCGGCTCTACCTTAACGCCCACATTCTGAGCGCGCGTGCTTATAGGTCACAGTGTAAGAGGGGGAGTGGAGGGGGTCAAAAGGCTATTGTGACTTAAACGATAACGACTGTCCACATTTCGGCGTATCGAATACGATGACGGAGTGCACGACGAAAGCCGTGACAATAGCATCAGCATAACCCTTCATTATTTGCATTTCTCTATGTTTTGTTCTGAACTTTTTTTTATCTAGCTATCTCACTCCTGCCGTTATTATTATTATTATTATCATTATCAAGTCGTTGCACTGCTTAGTTACGGTTGCATTTGTTTCAGTGTGGACAGCGGCGACAGCATCGGCCTTAACGCTATCAACAAACGATCAGCAGCAAAACGATGAAACCGTCCAACTTTTCATGGGACGTAGATTTTCGAAAGGAATACGGGGATTCGAAGGCAAGCCAAGCCAAGCCTCGTGCATTGCACGTTGACTGGGTAACTGATTGACCAGGTAGTGGCGCCGGGAAGAACCTATTGAAATTTGTGGCTTGTTCTGCTCGCTTTGCTGCCGCTGTTGTTATATGAAGATCTTCTTTGCTGTTTTTTTTTTTTTTTTTCTTTTCGTTTTCGTCGTCCTCGAATCTAGCGGGGATAGCGTAACAACAAATCGAGAATCGAGAATTATCTCGGTTCGGTGTCGACAAGCACTATCGATAGCTAAGTTATGGCGGTACCAATGCCGACGGAACGCTTTCGGGAGATTCTTGTTGTATTTATATTATTTTGCATTTTGTGTTGTCAGTTAGCGGTGTCTTCAATTAATGGTTTACTGCGATCGCGAAAGACTATTAAAAACTAAATTCTAGAACAAAGCTACGCTATATTATGAATAAAATGATGGCAGGTACCGGTTTCAGTTTGACATATGATGATAACATGTATTCAAATACACGCACAGATAAAGGAAGGTACGGGTGAAATAGGACAGCAATATCTGCTTACGAGGCCTGCCTTGCTGCCGTAGCGCATGGTAAAAGATGATCGACTGCTAAGCAGAAGATCGCTCCTTTGTTGAATGTATATAGATTATGATTGTGACTTAATGATGATTATTCGTTTGCTATGTTTTTATCTCACGTGTATCATTGACCAGTGGTTTGTTGTCGTGGAAAACTCTATAGAACGCTATATTATAGATATTCAAGGCGTAAAGTGCATACATATTTATTGTAACGTTAATGTGGGATCTTATGTATATTTACACCTAATTCACGTACAATATAAACCGGCCCAACCCACAATCTGGTCAGAGAAGTCTGGCTTTAATAGACCATACAATAGCAAAAAGCAAAAGGAAGACTAGTTCGCCTATACACTCACAGATACCAGTCATTTGCTGGATATAGGCTGCGCCGTTTACCCCCGTTTACGCCTTCGTACAATCATTTTTTTCACATGTATCCTTCTATTTTTCCAAATACCTAAAACGCAGTTTGCAACACGTCGTATTCCTCTATAAATGTGGCAGCCTTTTCTGCCGGTTCCAACTACCGTAACCCCATCGTCTGTAACATACTGATTAATAAAGAAAACTACTGTTATTTCATCCGACAAGCCGTTAGTCGTCTTTTGTGTATAATGTTTTCTCGCGTCGACTGCTTGACAATGACTAAACATCTGGCCTAAATGGTTAGCTAAATTTCGGCGACTACGCTCCACTGGATCTTTTAGCATGTGGTTACTGTGGATGTCCTTATAGGTATAGGGTGGAGAGAAGCTTAAGCGGAGAATTTTTTTTGCCTAAGCAGAAAAACGGTCAATTATTTGAAAAGAGAAAGGGATCTTTACTTTTCTGATTCGGACTCTTTTATACTGATTCTTTTTTCGTCACTACGGAGTTTTCTGCTATTCGCGATACGAGTTTTGCCGTTGCTGTCGGTATTACCATTAACGGCGGCGGCCGCGTCAGCTTCGCGCACGGGAGGATGAAAGCCCAGAGAGCTTTCCTGTCGTCGACTAAAAATGCGACTCAAAAAATCTACATGACAACAGCCCTGCAACAGCAACTTGCAGTGGCCTTGCCTTCGACAGGTATTCAGCCAACGACGAGAAACGATGTTGAGGAACAACAGCAGCTCCACCAGCCCCCCAGCGATCGGTGACGACGCTTTTACTCGATTTGCATCTAACTCTTTCCTTATGCGTGGCTTACTGATATCCCCTGATTTCGAATTTATTCCTGTGTCACAGCCACTTCTACAGTGGGGAGCCTAGCGTAGAACGAAAAAAGTCAGCCCGAAAAAGAAGCTGAAACTTCATCGTGTTTGCGAATCGGAGAACTGTTTTTGCAGATGCCGATTGAATGATCGTAGCGATAGGCGACCAGCTAGCTGCAAGGGCATAATGCCACCAGACGCACAGCTGGCCGCAATAACGACAAAAACAACCAGGCAAAAATAGGCGTTAACAATCGATTTATTGAGCATTGCTGCCTTAGCACAGACCATATTAGAGGGGTGGGCGTTGCCCACTCATTTGTATCGATGATTATTATTGGGATTATTATATTACTGTAAATATTATTTTATCGCTATTGTTATTATTGCTCTAATTTCGGCTTTGTCTATTGTTCTTATTGCATTTATAACGTTTTTGTTTTTGTTATTAAAAATTACTTCCATAATATAAAGTATGGTCGAGGCAAGGCTGTGGAACATAGCTGAATGAAATTAATATATTCCGCTATGTTTCCATTAAAATATATACGTTGCTTTTATTTATTAATTTATTTATCAATCAATTCGATAACGGCTAAATTGAATTGACGAGTCCAATTTATTATAATTACTATCTACTCTATTTATGTAATCGCTCAGTACCCATTTTCATGTTTTGATACTTCTCCGTCCTAAAGCATGTTATAT